>NW_020524479.1:665000-885000 GCF_003368295.1 Carassius auratus
ATTTTAAGTGAGATTCCATTCCGAAGGGAGCAGTTCGAAGGGCACTGCGAACGGCATTGGAACATCGATTCATCAGGGAGTGGAGAGGGAAAATCACCCAACTTTCATTTCGCACCGACTCACCAGTCAGAAGCTGTGTCCCTAACATAGACTGTATGGACGACGCACCTTTATTCACTTCCATTGATGAAAAGTGAAGCAGCCATTGTCCCAATAGGGCGCGGCCATATTGACTGATTTGAGACCAGAGAGTCTGCGCGCAGTAGAAAGCGAAGTGGAGCCGCGTCCCGCCCACACTCCAGCAGAGTCAATCGCAAACACACGCCCAAGACCCTTTTTTAAATTAGCCTGACTGGTCCAATTTTTGCCTGCTGGTTTTTCGTATAAGAAGCTTGTGTTAAAATAAGGCAAATACAACTCTAATCTCTCCCTGAAGATCCCGTAAAAGTCCGTTGGCGCCTCAGTTCGCTCAGAGAAGCTGTCTCAACCCTAATCACACTCCCGTTTTCTAAAACAAAACTTATTTTAAAAGGATCACCCTAACTTATATTAATATGATAAAATCTACATTCAGTGACATAAAACATGTTTGAATTTTTTTTTTAAATAAATAAAAAATAAAAGTGAAATTTAATTATTTAGATTACATGGAAAGGGCGGGGTTTATGACTGATACTGGGACCAGCCACCTGGGGGCGATCGAAACGCAATGGATTCATTTGTGTGTGTGGAGGACTAGTGTGTGTGATCCATAGACTGGTGTGGTCGGTCCCAAACTGCATAAATCGGTAAAAAAAAAAAAAAAAATGTAACATAACATTTCCTAAAAATGCATTCTGATACGTTTGTATATATCTCTGGGGTTTCTTGGGGTGGCACACCAAAATATAGAAATAAAAACTACAATAATTAAAAGTTCCACTTGCACTGTTAAAAATGTATTGTATTTTTACAGGAAACTCCTGGCAACTAATTGCCGTGAATTTACAGCAAACAATAATATACAAGAAATATACTGTTGATTTAATACAAAAAAATGTCGTTTTTATACAGCAGTGTTGCTGTGATTAAAATAGCATTAATACAATAAAATGTTGTATTTTTTATTGTTGTCGTACAATCCTCAACAGTGGTGACAATCCCGAAAAAAAAATTGCAGCAATGCATGCTGGGAGCTATGAACATGTTTTGTATGCTGGCATGAAACATGTCACCATTGTTGTGTTTAATACGCCAAATGTTGATGTCTGTGAGTGTATAAATAATCTAAAACATGTTTTTGACAAAAAGCTAGCAAAAACAATATTAATTTACTGTTAAACATCACTGTACAAACCACAACAGTGTTTCAAATTATTTATTTTTATATCATTTGTGTCATTTAAACCATTTTAGTGCAGTCAGTTGGTTGTTATTGAAACAGACTCGTTGATCTGCTTTATATATGCAGAAACGTTTTCTGAAAACAACTGCAACTGCAGAAAAAAAGTATTGCAGCAAAAGTTGAGGGGTCAAGAACACAACTGAAGCAAACCCTGATCTCTATGATGGTGATCTCAAAAAAAACATTTTAATTAAGACATGAACATCTTAACCTCTGTGAATTCTCAATAAGAACTTCTGTAGATGCATGACAGAAATAAAATCATTCTGGTTAGTATTACTACAAGTGAAGCTGGTAATGCTGTTTGTGGAGTTGTTTATTCAGATCTTGAGAGATTTAAAGTCTTGTATCTTCAGTTCACCTAAGACTGAGTCTGTGGTTGAAGAAAGTTGTAGTTTGTGTTATTATTTCTCTTTCTTTCCTGCTTTCTTGATCACAGCAGGTATTTGAATGACTGAGAGAATGTTGCAGGAACATTTTACTAACCTTAAAATAACAGTATACTAATATGGAAACTGGACCTTTTTATGTTCTTGGAATGTTACAAATCAACGTTCCTAGAATGTTGAATTTTTAAATCAAAATTAAGTTGAAAGAATGTTTGAGAAACATCATACCTTTTAAAAAGTTTCTTTTAACGTTAAGAAAACTGGACTTTTTATGTTAGAAAGAATATGAAAGTACCAGTTTTAATGCTATCCCACAATGCTTTGTGGTGTCTGTAAAATAATGCTTCTACAGTGTAATATAATAATATATAATAAAATATATAAATAATATTACAGGACTGTCCATCAATTTCCCATCATGCATTTGCATTTACAATAAAAACCATGAATACAGTGTATTGTTGTAAAATATATTGTAAAATTACATCAATTGTTAAAAGTGTGTGTTATACATATTTATTTTCGTTTATGGTTAATGTAGTTTGATATTATTTAGCAATTAATTACTTACTCTTTAAATAGTGTAGGTCTTTTAAATGATTATACATCAGCAAATAAATAGCCTAGACAAAACCAAAAAAGGGACAATATTTAGTTTGAATATTTTTCTTTTCTTTCTTTTTTTAAAATTCAAAGAGGACATTAACTAAATACAACTTGCATACATAACACAAAATGTATCAACAATACATCCAATGTCATCTGAACAAATGGAACAGTCAAAGCGATGCAAATACATGTACATATTAGTGTTTGAGTTGAAGCAGCACTTAGCATACCAATCGGCAATGGTGGACGAAGTACACAAATCAAGTCCTTGAGTAAAAGTACAGATATGTATAATAAAATATTACTCCAGTACATGTAAAAGTATTCTTTTTTTTCAATTTTACTCAAGTGAAAGTACAAAAGTACTCAATTGGAAAAAAGTACCAAAAGATTAATTTTTGCAATTTTATATAGGCTACTTAATTTAATTTTATATTAGCACATATTTTTTATAATCCTACTGCTCACAATACCTGGGATTTTCATAAAATAACCACTATGTGGAGTCAAGATATATATTTTGTTGTTGATATAGACTATGTTTACACTGCAGTGTACCTGAGAGCAAACAGTTGACCATCTGATTTTCACCAGTAAGAAAAAAGTGTTTTAAAGTTGTTGTTTTGCAGAACATCACAGTTATATATGACATGAGAATAAGGCCTGAAGTTAGGAAGTAGCCTACATTTTAAGGAAAATATAATTATATTTTCATAATGATTTTTTTCTTTGAAGATAAGGCTAGGTAAATCTTGGTATCATCAGCATAGCTGTGATAGGCAATTTGGTTCTTTTTCTCATTATTTAACTTAGTTGGAGCATATATAGGCTAAACAAGAGTGGCACAAGAATTGAGCCTTGTGGGACTCTTGTGCATGTCATGGACGTCCACTTAGGCTTATGCTCTGCTATTCTCACTTAATAACCTCTCCCTTCTAAGTATGACCTGAACCATTTGAGTACCATCACAGAAAGCCTGACCCATTTTTACCATCTCTGTAGAAGTATGTTATATGATCTACAGTGTCAAACACTGCACTCTAAAAACGGCTGGGTTATTTTTTAACCCAAAATGCTGGGTTGAGTCTGTTGGGTCATTTTGTTGGGTTATTTAATTTCTTTTTAAACACTTTTGGGTAGTTTCAATTTACCAGGTGTTGGGTTAAACCTGCTGGGTTGCGTCGCTGGGTTGTTTCAGGCCAGCGCTGGGTTATTTAACGCGCCTTGAAGATGTTTAAATCGCTCCCCAACTGTCACTTTGGAAGAACAACGGGGCAAAGCCACGGCTTTCAACTGTTTTAAGGTAAGTTTATTTAATGTTTTCAATAATAATTATTTTAAATTGGCAGAATTATAACTTTTTTTTTGCAGCAACAATACTGTTAAACGTCTAAAGGCCAACATTATTTACGTTAAATGATGAACTGTTTACCTCAAACGGCCAACCTACGTTACGCGACTCGCATAATCGTGTTAAGGTATCTGAGACGACAGATTAATAAAGTTTTATTAAGTTTCAGACAGTGACTGATGGCTGAAATATGCGAATACCTGTGAAAATAGAGGAAAAAGTAGTTTCTGATACTGAAAAGCGAATTTGATATTTAAGTGAGTCAAATGAGTTCAAAAAGTGAATACGACTTTCTGCTCTAATGTAAACGCCTGCAGTTGTCCATATCGACATTTAAATCATACAAATTACGTACAATATAGTCGGACCGCAGGTCTAAAAGAACCGACGACCCAGTTCAAGTAAACCGGTTCAGTAATTCTCGAACAAAGTGATTCCCGGAAAAGAATCGACGTCTCAGGGCATTTCAAAGTGTGCGCACGCACAGCGAGTGACGCTGGCCGCGTTAGTGAAGTGATTTGATGCTTTTGTGGTTTATAAAGTCTTTTTACATACAAATTATAATTCAAAATGTGTTTTTTTTCCTGTCAGAAAAGCGCATGGATACATTTGTGAGAGAAAAACTCGTCGAGTGCAGTCTTATTGAGGCGTCTAACGGTAAGTTCGTGTTTATTATACATTTTACATAATTGTTTGTCTGTGATAATCAACTAACGTTAACCCTCACGTAACTTAAACGCACATATATTTTTATTTCGTGCTATAGTTAAAGCTGCACCAGAATGTACCTAATTTATGAGCGTAAACATCATATATTAATTTTCCAGATCGTGTTTTTGACTTGTCCTCATCACTTTGGTACATCTATAAGTTTTTATATATGGACTGTTTTACCTACGTGACTTGTCATAGAAATGTCTGTGTGCGCATGCAGTGTGATCTCCCTTATCTGTGCCAGTGACTGTGTGTGTTTGATATAGCCAGCATATTAACATAAAACTGTGATTTATAATGACTGGAACATCCCATTGATTAGACAGTTTGAAAGCACACCTTTCAGCCAATCACTAGAGCAAATTCTGCTTCTGTAGACCAACTCATAGGTGAATTTAACTCATAATCATGATGGGTCAATTTCATGGTTAACTTCACACAGTTAATTGAACTGAATCACTGTTATTAAAACAATTTGTATTTTTTCTCTTTTTAAACTTTATTTTAAAGGTTGGAACAAACATGGAATTCCTTAACTGAGCAGAGTCCACAAAACCCCATCCAATTGTCATGGCGATTTAAAAATGTCAGCAGATCTCTCAGGCATTGATCATAATCAATGGACAGGTAAGGATATTCTGGACTATTTTCAAAAGGAATTGCAAATTGTATATTTAATTGTATTTTTCCACATGTGGACATATACATTGTGAAATAGTCCAAACTCAATTGAAAAGCATTTGTATTTCAGATGCCTTACACAGAAAGCTGTCAATTTGTGTCAAGGGTGGGACTATACTATGGGGCGTGTTTGTATTGGGAGATATTTTGTAGTTTTTACCCCAAATCTCTCACTGTTTGCACTCTGATGCACGTCAGCAAACAACATTGCAGTTCTACTCTTATTTACCTAGCTGCATCTTACCCTATATTTTATACCTCAGGTGAAAAGCATTTGGTTAATGGTGAATATTGACCAATAGTACCATGTGGCTCTAACGGTTAGCAGGGGATAGTAGCTGCATTTGGGGTAAAAATGACAGAATTATTTATTGTGTGAGGTGCCAAGAATATAGGAAGATCCGGGTTTCACTGTCTGTTCTTTATCACACATCTCTCGGAGTGGCAGCTGCCTTTAGTAGTGCCTTAACCTCCATTGTTCAAAGCATTTTGCACAGTTGTCTTTGAGTGACGTCACCTCCCAATACAAACACTCTCCATAGTATGGTCCCACCTCTGACAAAAATTGACAGTTTTCAATGTGAGGCATTGGAAATTCAGATGCTAGAGATTCCATTTGAGTTTTGGCAGGTAACATGTGCGACACAGTGAAAAAACAGACATGGTAATTCATAAAACCTCATGTACTTGTTCTTATGTTGCATCTATGCTAACATTAGTCTGTTTCTCTCTTATTCCAAGGTCACCGTAGCCACCCGTATCCAGTACGTATCCAGACCAGATGGAGATCATCATCTAGAAAGGACCTCTACATCCCTGAAAGACAGCGGAGACCAGGACAACTAGAGCCCAGATACAGATCCCCTGTAAAGACCTTGTCTCAGAGGAGCACCAGGACAAGACCACAGGAAACAGATGATTCTTCTGCACAATCTGACTTTGCTGCAGCCTGGAATTGAACTACTGGTTTCGTCCGGTCAGAGGAGAACTGGCCCCCCAACTGAGCCTGGTTTCTCCCAAGGTTTTTTCTCCATTCTGTCACCGATGGAGTTTTGGTTCCTTGTTTTTCTTTAGTTGGGGACAATTAATATCAAGCGATATCATTCACTTGATTGCACAGAGGGACGATACATCACTGAATCAAAGACGAATTGACTTTAACTGAAAACTGAGTGTTTACTTTTGTCCCTTTGCATTATTACACACTATTTTCCTATTTAATACTGTAAAGCTGCTATGATGCAGTATTTGATCAATATGACAGGCTTATTACTCATAATACATGGAAAATACAGCTACAAACTGACTTTGTTTTTCCATTTGAAATTTGGCAGTCACTGTGCATTCATGAAAACTGAAACCGTAATTTTTGTTCAATGTTTTTGAAACAGTGTTTTTGTTCAAGATTTGCAATTGTGTTTGGATTGTCACAATTTGTCACATGTGGAAAACGCAATAGAAAATATGATTAGCAATTCCTTTTGAAAATTGTCCCTTCCATAGACAGGCTCTATAGCAGACTACACTGCTCTCAGGTGTAGATCTTTGCTTCAGAGCTTAAGTGTTTGACAATAGTTCACCCAAAAATGAAAATTGTCACTAATTATTCACCCTGGTCTGAAAGCTCTCGAATATCAACGAAAATATCTTAACTTGTGTTCTGAAGATGAACGAAGGGCTTACGGGTTTGTAACGACATAACATAACATGACAGAATTTTCATTTTTGAGTGAACTATATGTTGAACTACCCTAAGTAGTGCACATCTACCTACGTAGTAGTCTTTATATACTTGATATAAATTTAAGGACATCTTTAAATGATTTTACATTTAAATTTAAAGAATGTTAATTGTCAATGTCATTTCACTGTGTATTTAAATAGCTAAAAATCTCAAAATGTAATAGTTAAACAGCTAGACACAGGTCATTCAGAAATAATTTTCTTATTTATTGCAACTGTATTTCTGTGATTTTTATTTATTTATTTTGCATTTGCTGGAAACAAAAAAAGGGAAAATTCCATGTTGTTTGTCATTGGTACAAATTTTTGAATGTCAGATGGCATTAAAAATATTTTTTAACAGTCTAAATAACCTGTATTCTTCATTATTTATTAATCCATGATTGCTTTGTTAAGCAAAAGTGAAATTATGAGAATAACCCAGCAAGAATAACCCAGAATCATAAAAATGCAAACCCACAAATGGTAAAAATGACTCTATCTTGGGTTTTCTCAATAACCCAGCATGCTGGGTTAAAATGTGTAAACCAGCATGCTGGGTTACTTTAACCCAGCATGTGTTCTGTCCAATATTTACCCAGTGCTGGGTTGCCAATTGGGTTATTTTTAACCCAGCCATTTTTAGAGTGTGCTTTGAGATACAGTAATACCAGAACTGACATTTTACCAAAGTCAGAATTTAAGTGAATATCATTTATTATCTTAATGAGTGCTGTGTGTACTGTGATGTGGTCGGAAACCAGACTGAAAATTGTCTAGGTATCCATTTGAGTTTAAGTATTTGTTCAGCTCATTAAAAAACTACCTTTTCTATAATTTTGCCTATAAAAGGAAGATTTGATATTGCCTATAATTGCTCAAAAATATGATATTAACCGCTTTTTTTCAGAAGGGGTTTAACAACTGCAGTTTTCAGCAAGATTGGAAAAGTTCTAGAAAGAAGTGAGGCGTTTACCACTTCTAGGGCTGGGAATCGATTCCAAAAAGAATCGATTCCTCGATTCCGAGGCGTTGGGAATCGATAGTATTTTTCAGTTCAACAAAGCTTATCTATGGGAGTCTCTCTATCGGAAGGCTACATCCGACAAAGGCTGAACACATTTAAATTCACGAAAATAAACAGAAAGAAAACCAGCCGGCACTGATCGTTTGAATTTTAGGACCACAATTCACCTAAACCATAATTACAACAGTTGTAAGATAAAAGATTATTTTCAATTATATATATATATATATATATATATATATATATATATATATATATATATATATATTAGTGCTGTCAATCGATTAAAAAAAATTAACTAATTAATCGCACAATTTTTTAAAATTAATCGCGATTAATCGCAATTAAAAGACTGAAACTTTTTGGATATGTAAATGTAAAATGTAAATAATTAATGTAAACTCAAGACAAAGAAACTATTTAAATTCAAAATATGATTGTTTATTGGAATTTTTGTTTAACTTGTAACACAGATTTTCTCATGTAAACAACATACCTGCAATAAACCATCAATATCCTCCAAATTAACTGTTGGCTTGAAAGCCATATTTATTACAGAAATAAAAACACAGGCATGTAAGTACCATTTGAATTTCAAAACAATCAATGCCAATAGAAAACAAAAATGATTTCCATGTTGAATTCTAAGTGGACTGCAAAAAAATTCCAAAGTATAGTCATTGCCAGTGCTTTAAGTGGGCCGGTACGCACCAATACTCAGTATCCCCACTTCCAAATATAGCTCTTGAGCGTACCGCCACCTCTCCGTGCGCCCAGAACGTGCTTGTAGCGTACCGGTACGCTCATCTGGACATCTGTTTTAATAGAGGTTTTAATCTTTTACCTGCACTGCCGATTTTCAGAGCGCCCTTCACAATGCGAGCTTCCTAATTCATCCCACCCAGAGCAGAAACTACATTACCCATTCACCCGTAAGTTACACAAGTGAATAGCGCATGTGTCGCTGTTCCCACTGTTAAGTGTCAACAACTCAACGTGGCCGGAGAAGGTGTGTGAAACTCGTTGTGAGTTATACTAAAGCAAAATCTTGAGCATTTATTGTCTGATAAACATTAAAAACTGTCTGCGGAGGTTGAGTCGTCCTGCAGCCCCCGCTGGCTGCTCATTGGCTGCAGCATCTTTTTTCTAAGTTCTAAAAAAATACCGTAGACGGCAAGGCACAAATTTAGATATTCATTTATCTAATTAATTTATAGCCTATGCACAGAAGACAATATGATCTTTTTGTCCCCTTTTTGTTTTAAAGCTTGATGAAGAGAGCGCAAGTTGCTGCAGCTGAGGAGGACAGTGATGCACGCGCACAGGAGTGATTGACAGTTCGCGGCACTGTGTACAAAAAATACTCCGCTACACAATTATTTCTTTATTTTCGTTTAAGCTTATTAACGTTAGCGTTACAGAAAGGTCTGATTTACGCACTGTTACAGTCATTGTTTTTTTTTTTTAAACAATGACATTTGAGTTCATGATTTTAATGTTGCTGTTTCTTGTGGCAGACTAAATGAAGAGTAATGTTTCTTGTGGCAGACTGAAGAATCCGGCACAGTTTTATACTGAAACTTTCCGTCTAAAAGTCCTTCCTTGGTCTTATCCATATTTCTTTGCACGTTGAACACACATAGGCCACAACTGGAAATAAAAAAACTGCAACCGCGTTAATTGCGTTATTTTTTTTTAACGCGTTAAATATTTCAAATTAATCGAATGCGTTAACGCGCTAATTTTGACAGCACTAATATATATATATATATATATATATATATATATATATATATATATATTAGGGGTGTAACGATACGCGTATTCGTATTGAACCGTTCGGTACGACGCTTTCGGTTCGGTACGCGGTACGCATTATGTATACCGAACGGTTCGTTGGAGTAATTAATTATATTTGAAAAAAAAAAAAAGAGAGAGAAAGAAATATAATGATATGCGTTCAACAAGGTAGCCCAATAACCCAAACAACGTAACAGGCAACGCCCCTGACACTCCCGAAGAAGAAAAAAACACCATCTTATATGTTTATGTTAGGCTACTCAGCAGGCGCTCGCTCACTCAGTACACGCTGAAGGCTCGTTGCAAAATAGCCAATGCGTTTAACAGACTAGAAATGAGAAGATCCTCCAATAACCAACAGGTCTGGTGTTTGGCCAACAAAAATGATAAATACATGTGACTTCATGGCACAAGACTGCTAACGTATTAAGGTATAATTAACACTGGATTTATTTAACATGCATTATGTACCATGTGTTGAGTTCAGTGTAAAATGCGTTGAGTAGAGAAGTTAATATACAGGACTTGGTATGTCCTTGTGCTTTGGACACAAACTTTCAATAATAAAAAAAGTTATTTGACCCGTGTTATGGTCTTTTATTTATTTAGACTGTTTGAATGATATAAATTTGTGGCCTAGTGGTTAGAGAGTTTTACTCCTAACCCTAGGGTTGTAGGTTCGAAACTTGGGCTGGCAATAACACGACTTTAGCTCCCCTTTGTTAAGTTTACTCAAAAAAGCACTTGCAATAAATTGCCTTATTTTTTTAAGTTGACGTTAACTTTTTTTTTTTTTTTTTTTACAGTGTATGATTTAAAACATGCTAATGCACTTCCATTAATGCCAACATATAATCATAACAATCACAGATACCATTTTTCTCAAAGAAAGAATATAAAGATTCCTCACTGTTGTTTTTGATTATTTTAGATTCTTGTTTTTTTTTTTAGATAAAAGGAACCTAATCTCACCATGATGACTGCAGAATAGGTAGTATAATGTATCCTTCCTATAATATGAGGCTGAAAAAAGTATGAATATTTTAGACGATACGAAAATTTTAAGTTTGTCAGCTTTGCCCATGAAATAAGTTATAGCCCAGCTCAGCAGGGACATGCGTTTATCGCATGAATTAAATAAGACATGAAGTGTCTAATGTGTAAATGTGCACAGTTCAGCTGAATGATGTAGTTTAATTTGTATACTTTGCACAATATTAACAAACTGTACACTGAAACAAAATAACCAGAACATTAATGACTGATAGAGCTCATGGTTTATCTGTCAATCAGATGCGCTCTCGGCCACTGTTCTATGCTCATGACGTTCTTTTATAATTATCATTTACATATACAGTATATATTTTTCTCACAATTGTTGTAATCATGGCTTTGGTTAATTTTGCTTCTAAAACTGAAGGCCACATCCTAAAATTCTTCTTTCTGTTTATTTTCATGAATTTAAATGTGTGCAGCCTTTGTAAGATATAGCCTTCCGTTTGAGAGACTTCATAAGTTTTGTTGAACTGAAAAAGACTCTGAATGAGGAGCCGATTGCCCTTGATGGAATCGACTCTCGATTCCCAACGCCTTGGAATTGATTCCCAGCCCTAGGGTTTAGTTGTGTTATTTTTTTATTTTATTTTTTTTTTTTATGAGAGGCTAAATAACAGCCAGTTTGAAGGTTTTGGAGACATCCTAATGACAATGAGGAATTAATAATAGTCAAAAGAGGATCTATGACTTCTGGAAGTACCTCTTTTAGGAGCTCAGATGGAATAGGGTCTAACCTACATGTTGTTGGTTTAGATGATTTAACAAGTTTATACAATTCTTCCTCTCCTATAGTAGAGAATGAGTGGAATTAATCATCAGGTGATCTATAGCATGCTATCTGATGTGATACTGTAGCAGATGGCTGCATGGTTAAAAATGTATCTTTAATAGTATTGATCTTAGAATTAAAGTAGTTCATAAAGTCATTACTGCTGTGCTGTTGAGAAATGTCAACACTTGTTGATGCTTTATTTTTCATTAATTTAGCCACTGTATTGAATAAATACCTGGGGTTATGTTTGTTTCCTTCTAAAAGAATCGAAAAGTAATAAGATCTAGCGGTTTTTATTGCTTTTCTGTAGGTTACTTTCCCCGCCAAGCAATGCGAAATACTTTCTAGTTTTGTTTTCCTTCAGCTGCGCTCCATTTTCTGGGCTGCTCGCTTTAGGGTGTGAATGTGCTCATTATGCAATAATGGGGGCTATTTAAACTAAACTGATCTGAGCTAAATGATGACATCACTGAATTCAAAGATGAAGTGCCTTTAACTGTCATTTTGCATTATTGACACTTTTTTTTTCCTAATTAATATTGTTCAGTTGCTTTGACACAATCTTTTTTGTTTAAAGAGCTATATAAGTGACTTGACTTCTGATAAAGACAGGTGGTCTTTTAGAGAACGTCCCCTGTATAGATAACAATAAAAAAAGGGTAACAATAAAAGTGATATAAGTAATAGACAAAGAGCAAGAGATTTTTGTCAATGTGATAAGGCCAAAATTACCTTGCATCACATAATAGCTTTGAAGGTTAAGCTTTCAAGTTGACCACCACCACCCCTCATATTAAAATGTGTCATCAAAGCATTTGATAAAATTTAGCTTTAGTCATTAAGCAGACACTTCTGTCCAAAGTGACTATATAATATGTACAACGGAAGCACTCACAATAGAGCAATAATACGCAAGTGCTATAACAAGTCTCAGTTAGCTCAATGCAATACATGTAGTAATTGTTTTTTTAATTATATAAAAATACATATAGAATAGTAAAAGGATAGAGCAAATTAGTCTTGCATAGTGATGCATTTTTCTTTTTTTAAATTGCTAATAAATAAATGAAAAGAAAACAAAAAATTAGGTAAAACTAGTTTTACTTTTTTTTTTTAAAGAAAACAAGATGTAAATGAATAGAGTGCAAGTCTAAAAGGGACAATTTTTTTTTAAAGAATAGAATTTGAATATTTTTTAAAAGAGCACTCATATCCAATGTAGTGACATCATGTAAACTCACAATTAATGCATTTGCAGCTGGGTTCAAGAGTCCCGACGGGAGGCCTTTCTGTATGTTCTTCCTGTTTCAGCGTGGCTTTGCTCTGGGTTCCATGACATGCAGGTTAGGTGAACTACAGATTCCAAAAAGAAGAAAGTAATACATATAAATAAATCCACCAGCTCTGTAGTATTTCCATCAGTAAGGTTCTTTTCCGTTCTGATATGTCTGACAATAAGGAGTTAGATGATGTCTTATGCTATTTACCCATCATGCATATAAAGTTTATCCAAGAAACCTACCTGTAAAGCTCCCTGAGAAATATGCTCAAGTGCACCAAGGGCAAAACCTGCTTTAAACACAAAGGATGCTCACACCAAATGTTGATTTCATTTATTTAATATTAGTTAATTGATAAAGAAAATGTATATTATTTTTGACAGCATTCTCATTTTACATCATTTTTACACAAGTGCCTAATACTTTGAACAGTACTGATTACAGATTTTGTGAAATAAATTACTCAGGATTACTTCTCCTCAGAAAAATTTCCACGCAAGGTCAATATTACAATTAACAGTAATGTGCAGCATGGTGCTTTGGGGGAAGTCATGGCCTAGTGGTTAGAGAGTTTAACTCATAACCTTAGGATTGTGGGTTCGAGTCTCTGGCTGGCGATACCAACTTTGAGACTCCCTTGAGCAAGGCACTGAACCCCCAACTGCTCCCCAGGTGCCGCAGTATAAATGGCTGCCCACTGCTCTGGGTGTGTGTCCACTGCTGTGTGTGAGCACTCTGGATGGGTTAAATGCAGAACACGAATTCTGAGTATGGGTCACGTCACTTTTTTTTTTCACTTTGTATGCTATGTTAAAACATACACTTTCACAACCACTCATCACCGGGTTGAATGTACAAGTGCATGAACTAAGTCCTTAACAATGTCAACAGTTTCTGTGATAAGTATTGACATTGGAATTATGTTGTTATAGCATATCCATCATTTCAGAAGCGAGGGGGACAGAAATGTAAAATCTAATAACTTTTTTTTTTTTTACAGGTTTGATTATAATGCCAATTTTATGATTTGTTGGAGAAAATGTATTTTATAGTTTCTATAGCCTACTGACATAAATGCTATGTCAGTTAGCACTGCGTTAGTTTATTACCTGCCGATGACTTGAAAAACACAAATAAACCTTATATTGTCATAATCTTGCATGTAATGTCTTCACATTTTTTTTTTTTTTTTTTTCAGGATTAGCGGGATTCCTTTGCCCAAATTAGGGATTTCATGGCTGGCATAAGTACTTCTGTGAGTCCATTTTTGACATTCTGCATGAGAGCACCCTCAGGATGCGAGTATGAACTGCATGATCACATCTCCTATTTTTGGATATGAATAAAATGCCAGGTCATGCATAGGTCATGCATCTTTATTCACAATGACTTGACTTGTGATCAGCCAGCTTCTTTGGTAATTCATTTTTGTGGCTTAACCTCCTTGTGGAGGATGTCAATGATTGTCTTCTGGACAACTGTCAGATTAGCAATCTTCTCCATGATTGTGTAGCGTAGTGAACCAAACTGAGAGAGCATTTTGAAGGCTCAGGAAACATTTGTAGGTGTTTTGAGTTGATAAGTTGATTGGCATGTCAGCATATTCTAATTTAATGAGATTATACACCAAAAATACACCAAACACATTACATTTCCAACAAGAGGTAAAAACATTTTGGATTATGTTTAAACCACCCAGAAAGGAGCTTACAAAGCCCTTCCCCTCCCCCACCTCAGTGCCTCAGACCACAACACTAATGCTAATGCCTGCATACAGACCGCTCATTAAAGTCGCCAAACCAGTTCACAAACAGATACGAGTCTGGCCGGAAGGGTGAAGTGCTTGAAGTGCTTTGATCGGCTAGTCATGCACCACATCAAGTCTTCCCTCCCCTCTCCCTGGACCCCTTCCAGTTTGCTACCCCTTCCAGTCCAACCGCTCGACCAATGATGCAATATATTCAACCTGTTCGAAAAAAAAGGGTATGTAGAAGCCCTAAGCTTATTAAATCTTACCCTCGGTAATTACCAATACCAAATAACAACAGCCATAACACATACATTTTGAATAATACAGAAATACTACTTCAAATTACATCCTACATTATCTATCTATTAAGATAAAGAAGACAAACAGAAACAAAATCAAGCAGCATTAATAACAATGTTGAAAAGCTCACTCTCGTCCCCCACCTCTGTATTTATCAAAAATAAATATTTTATACCTTCTTTTAAATTGAAACATACTAACAAACGAAATATACATACTTTTGAGTTTTGTCCGTGCATTTTGCTGTCTCATATTTAAAGCCCCTCAAAAATTATAACACCCTGTCTATCTGTGGATAATTGCATATTTCTAGGCAGCTCTTTATTTTTTGCTTTATAAAGTTTTAAATTCTGCCAGGTCATTAAACTTTAAAATTATTACGCTTGTAATATCCTACATTATTTACTATCCTAATTGCTCTTTTTTGTATTGTACTTAGTGTTTGTATGGGGGGTTTTGTAGGTGTTGCCCCATACTTCAACACAATAATTTAAATATGGCAATGGAAGTGAACTATTCAGAATATAAAGTGCTTTCTCATTCAATACATGCCTTGTTTTCGCAATTACTTCAATACTCTTTGCTACTTTTGCCCTCAAATTTTTAATGTGGGGTTTCCAACAGATTTTGTAATCAAGAATCACCCCTAGAAATGTATACTCTTTCTATTTTAACATTATTAATCATTACTTTTTCTTGTGTATCAGTTTTACAGTTTCCAAACAGCATGAATTTAGTTTTATCTAAATGTATCAATCATTTATTAAAGTCAAACCACATTTTTATCTTATTCATTTCTGCTGTGACCGCCTTCAAAAGCTGCTGCAAATTTTCCCCGGCACAGAAAATATTATTATCATCATCTAAAATCAAACATTTTAAGAGATTGTTACTGTAACGATACGTTCTCCATACTCATTGGGAAGAAGGAGGCGGGAACCGGCGCACAATCAAAACATTTCAATATTCAAAATAAATACAAAACAGCGCGTCAGCCCCTCACGGCGACTGACGCGCACAAATAAAAGCCAAAACATAAAATAATGTCCCAGGCCTGGTCCTCTCTCGTCCTTCATGGTCGTCGCTCCAGTTTTATATCCTCCCATCTCCTACGTGGGACTCGATACTGGCGGTGGGGCGCAGGTGCAGCTCATCTTCAATCACTACACCTGGCCTCACTCCTCGTTCCCACACCTCTCGGCCCCGCCCCACTCGCCACAGTTACCATACCATGTAAATAAAATTGGACCACATTTGTACAAATTTAAGTCTGTTATGTAACTCTTCATCCAATCAAGTACAAACCCTCTGATACCATACTTTTCAAATTTATTGAATAATCAATGGCTATCAATTGTATCAAAAGCTTTTTTTAAACTATAAATACTTCCACTGCATATTTCTAACTATCTATAGTACTAGTTATATTTTCAATTAACTCGATTGCCATGGATATGGATCTGTTCGACCTAAATCCACACTATCAACTAACAATTCATGCTTTTCCATATAATTTTCCAGTCCATTAATTAATTTTTCCAATATTTTTGATAAATGAGAGAGTAGAGACAATGGATTATAATTAGTAAATTGATCTCTTTCTAAAGCTTTGTATAATGACTTTGGCAGTTTTCATTTTACTTGGAAATACACCTGTTTTAAAAGACAAAGTACAAATATTTGTAAAAGTACAAAAGTTAACGGTTTGACAATTGCTCCAATAATTTCCTTGATTGAAGTCATATCAATGTCGTTCCAGTCTGTGGACTTTTTATTCTTCCATTTGCTAACAATTTCAATAATCTTCTTTTCAAATACATAGAATTTGGATTATTGTCTGAAAAAAACCACAGCCTTCTCCTCTCCTATAACTGTCTGTTGCTTTTCAATTCCCTCTGCTGGTCCGACACTTACGTAAAAGTTATTAAACCCATGAAACACATCGTTCATGTTGTTTACAGCCCCCTCATTCATTATCTATAAAATACTGAGGATATTCAATGGTCCTTGATCCATTATTATTTAACACATTCCATATTCCCTTTATATATTTTTTATTATCATTTAATATTTTATTATAATAATCTGTCTTACTTATCATAGTTCTGTGTTTTATAAATTCTCTATACAAGGTATTCTTTTCTTTTTTTACAAGCATTTTCTAACCATTTTGTCACCCATGGTTTCTCATTAGATTTATTCTTTCTTTTTAAAAATTGTTTCAAAGGACATTGTTCATCAAATAAAGTTTTAAATATCATCAGGAATGTTTCATCATTATCGGTTTCCTCATACAATTTTTCCTAGTTGTGTTTAAATAATTCACTTCTTTATTTGATTATTGATTCCATTGTTCAAATTCCCCTGTAACTAATTACATTAGTATATTTTAGCTTCACATGATCACAAGCACACATTATAAAACCTGGTATATATCATTAAATAATAACCCACTTTTTATCCTATTATCCATTCTGTTTGTGAATATATTATCTATTAAAGTTGCACAGTGATATGTTATTCTGCTTGGTTTAGTGATCAGTGGACAAAAACTCATACTAAACATTAAATCAGTAATAAAGTAATCAATCAGTTTATGGTTGTTGGGATTTAAAAGATCTAAATTAAAATCCCCTCATATAAACACATCTTTATGTTATTTCTTATCAAATAACCTTTATTTCGTTATAATCTCCATTTCATCATCAATATAAGACCTCCTTTTTTATTCTCTCTATCAACGTAATTCAATTCATATCCATTCAATTCGCAATCCACTCCCTTCTTATTACTAAGCCAGGTCTCATATATGGCTATCACATGGAATGGATTTAGACGACTGAAGTATTCTTTAATATTGTGAAAATTTGCATATAAGCTTCTGCTATTAAAATTAATAAATGATATGCTTCTACTGTGGAAGAAAGCAGTCACCCGTTGCTCAACAGAGTTCATATCTGGATCAGTGAGCTCCCTAAAAATCAAGGCATCTCTTTATATCTTCAATTTTCTTGTTCTTTTTGGTGGCATTTTTAGCATTCATCCTCTACAATATTCATCCATACAATTGGTTTTGAGGGTAAATCAAATATCTGTCATTTTAGAAATCCCTCACAAAACACAATCCAGCATTCAACTCTGAACCTCATATACTCTGGGACCTGCACCAGACAGTGGTCTGCTCAGTGCCTTATTCAGCATTGACACTTTAACCAGACTAAATAAGCTCTTATTTAGACTATACAGTCATTATATCTGCAGTTTACTTCACTGGTTTGCAGTTTATCTGTCTTGTGCCTTGTGCTGCTTATCTTTCTTTTTACATGACCTATTTATATATTTGTATAGTTGTGCTTTATATTTAATTACCTGTATTTAATGTTCTACTGTTAGTGTTATCTGTACGCACCAAGAGTCTGACAATAAAGCAGACTTGACTTGCCTTACTGAAATGAAAATAATTTTTCTATGACATTCTAATTTACTGAGATGCACCTGTAATTGGGGATTACACCTATGTTGAAAATATAGTAAGAGGCTCTTCCAGTTACCGATAGCTCACAAATCCTATAGACTGGACAGCAAATTCCCTTCAATTTACATAATTTTATTTATTCAACAATACTTTATTAATGTTAAGGTTAAACTCCTAAGCTGGTACCCTGCACTCTAAATACTGCTGGGTTATTTTTTAACCCAAAATGCTGGGTTGAGTCTGTTGGGTCATTTTGTTGGGTTATTTTATTTATTTTTAAACACTTTTGGGTAGTTTCAGTTTACCAGGTGTTGGGTTAAACCTGCTGGGTTGCGTCGCTGGGTTGTTTCAGGCCAGCGCTGGGTTATTTAAGGCGCCTTGAAGATGTTTAAATCGCTCCCCAACTGTCATTTTGGAAGAACAACGGGGCAAAGACACAGCTTTCAACTGTTTTAAGGTAAGTTTATTTAATGTTTTCATTAATAATTATTTTAAGTTGGCAGAATTATAACCTTTTTGCGGCTACAATACTGTTAAACTTCTACAGGCCAACATTATTTACGTTAAATGATGAACAGTTTACCTCAAACGGCCAACCTACGTTACGTGACTCGCATAATCGTGTTAAGGTATCTGAGACGACAGATTAATACAGTTTTATTAAGTTTCAGACAGTTACAGATGGCTGAAATATGCGAATACCTGTGAAAATAGAGGAAAAAGTTGTTTCTGACACTGAAAAACGAATTTAACATTTAAGTGAGTGAAATGAGTTCAAAAAGTGAATACGACTTTCTGCTCTAATGTAAACGCCTGCAGTTGTCCATATCGACATGTAAATCATACAATTACGTACGATATAGTCGGACCGCAGGTCTAAAAGAACCGACAATCCGGTTCAAATAAACCGGTTCAGTAATTCTCGAACAAAGTGATTCCCGGAAAAGAATCGGCGTCTCTTCAAAGTGCGCGCACGCACAGCGAGGGCCGCGTTAGTGAGGTGATTTGATGCTTGTGTGGTTAATAAAGTATTTTTACATACAAATTATAATTCAAAATGTGTTTTTTTTCCTGTCAGAAAAGCACATGGATACATTTGTGAGAGAAAAACTCGTCAAATGCAGTCTTATTGAGGCGTCTAAAGGTAAGTTCGTGTTTATCAACTAACGTTATATGGACTGTTTTAAAGCTGCGGAGTAACACAGTAAGTTACCTACGTGACTTGTCATAGAAATGTCTGTGTGCGCGCATGCAGTGTGATCTCCCTTATCTGTGCCAGTGACTGTGTGTGTTTGATATAGCCAGCATATTAACATAAAACTGTGATGTATAATGACTGGAACATCCCATTGATTAGACAGTTTGAAAGCACACCTTTCAGCCAATCACTATATCATATTCTGCTTCTGTAGACCAACTCATAGGTGAATATCACAAATAATCATGATTGGTCAATTTCATGATTAACTTCACACAGTTAATTGAACTTTTTTTTAAAATTTATTTTAAAGGTCTGAACAAACCTGGAATTCCTTAACCAAAACAGAGTCCACAAAACCCCATCCAATTGTTGTGGCGATTTAAAAATGCCAGCAGATCTCTTAGGCATTATCATAATCAATGGACAGGTAAGGATATTCTGGACTATTTTCAAAAGGAATTGCAAATTGTATATTTAATTGCATTTTTCCACATGTGGATGCATACATTGTGACATAGTCCAGATGCAATTAAAAAGCATTTGAATTTCAGATGCTTTACACAGAAAGCTGTCATTTTGTGTCAAGTGTGGGACTATACTATGGGGCGTGTTTTTTATTGGGATATATTCTGTAGTTTTTACCCCAAATCTCTCACTGTTTGCACTCTGATGCACGTCAGCAAAACAACATTGCAGTTCTACTCTTATTTACTTATTTGCATCTTACCTTATATTTTATTCCTCAGGTGAAAAGCATTAGGTTAATGGTGAATATTGACCAATAGTACCATGTGGCACTAACTGTTAGCAGGGGATAGTAGCTGCATTTGGGGTAAAAATGACAGAATTATTTATTGTGTGAGGTGCCAAGAATATAGGGAGATCCGGGTTGCACTGTCTGTTCTTTATCACACATCTCTCGGAGCGGCAGATGCCTTAAGTAGTGCCTTAACCTCCATTGTTCAAAGCATTTGGCACAATTGTCTTTTAGTGACGTCACCTCCCAATACAAACACTCTCCATAGTATGGTCCCACCACTGACAAAAATTGACAGCTTTCAATGTGAGGCATTTTAAATTCAGATGCTACAGTAATTGTGATTCCATTTGTGTTTTCTCAGGTAACATGTGCGAAACAGTGAAAAAACAGACGTGGTAATTCATAAAACCTCATGTACTTGTTCTTATGTTGCATCTATGCTAACATTAGTCTGTTTCTCTCTTATTCCGAGGTCACCGTAGCCACGAGATCCAGTCTGTGTCCAGATCAGAGGGTCACTGCAGTCACCCGTATCCAGTACGTATCCAGACCAGATGGTGGATCAGCACCTAGAAAGGACCTCTACTGCCCAGAAAGACAGCGGAGACCAGGACAACTAGAGCCCCAGATACTGATCCCCTGTAAAGACCTTGTCTCAGAGGACCACCAGGACAAGACCACAGGAAACAGATGATTCTTCTGCAGAATCTGACTTTGCTGCAGCCTGGAATTGAACTACTGGTTTCGTCTTGTCAGAGGAGAACTGACCCCCAACTGAGCCTGGTTTCTCACAAGGTTTTTTTCTCCATTCTGTCACCGATGGAGTTTTGGTTCCTTGGTTTTCCTTAGTTTGAGACAATTAATATCAAGCGATATCATCGACTTGATTGTACAGAGGGACGATACATCACTGAATAAATGATGAACTGACTTCAACTGAAAACTGAGTGTTTACTTTTGTCTCTTTGCATTATTACACACTATTTTCCTATTTAATACTGTAAAGCTGCTATGATGCAGTATTTGATTAATATGACAGGTTTATTACTCATAATACATGGAAAATACAGCTGCAAATGGACTTTGCTTTTCTATTTGAAATTTGGCAGTCACTGTGCATTCATGAATGCATCAAGTAATTTTTGTTCAGTGTTTTTGTTCAAGATTTGCAATTGTGTTTGGATTATGTCACAATTTGTCACATGTGGAAAACACAATTGAAAATATAATTTGCAATTCCTTTTGAAAATTGTCCTTCCATAGACAGGCTCTATAGCAGACTACACTGCTCTCAGGTGTAGATCTTTGCTTCAGAGCTTAAGTGTTTGACAATAGTACACCCAAAAATGAAAATTGTTAATTATTCACCCTGGTCT
The DNA here is from genome assembly GCF_003368295.1 of Carassius auratus. Classification (NCBI taxonomy): domain Eukaryota; kingdom Metazoa; phylum Chordata; class Actinopteri; order Cypriniformes; family Cyprinidae; genus Carassius; species Carassius auratus. The sequence continues at coordinate 686,648 of NW_020524479.1, forward strand.
GAAATCTCTCGAATATCATCGAAAATATCTTAACTTGTCTTCTGAAGATGAACGAAGGTCTTACGGGTTTGTAACAACATGAAGTTGAGTAATAAATGACATAATTTTCATTTTTGGGTGAACTATATGTTGAACTACACTAAGCAGTGCACATCTACCTACATAGGAGTCTTTATATACTTGATATAAATTTAAGGACATCTTTAAATTTAAAGAATGTTAATTGTTAATGTCATTTCACTGTGTATTTAAATAGCTAAATATGTCAAAATGTAATAGTTAAACAGCTAGACACAGGTCATTCAGAAAAAAAATTATTATTTATTGCAACTGTAATTCTGTGATTTTTATTTTAATTATTTATTTTGCATTTGCTGGAAACAAAAAAAGGGAAAATTCCATGTTGTTTGTCATTGGTACAAGTTTTTGAATGTCAGATGGCATTAAAAATATTTTTAACAGTCTAAATAACCTGTATTCTTCATTATTTATTAATCCATGATTGCTTTGTTAAGTAAAAGTGAAATTATGAGAATAACCCAGCAAGAATAACCCAGAATAATAAAAATGCAAACCCACAAATGGTAAAAATGACTCTATCTTGGGTTTTCTCAATAACCCAGCATGCTGGGTTAAAATGTGTAAACCAGCATGCTGGGTTACTTTAACCCAGCACGTGTTCTGTCCAATATTTACCCAGTGCTGGGTTGCCAATTGGGTTATTTTTAACCCAGCCATTTTCAGAGTGTGTATTTAAAGAAGGAAGGAGTCATGTGACAATCTCACACTCACCTCATCAAAACAAAAATATGTTGGTACCTTGTGTGCCAAATCCTGACTGATGGTGATCCAGTCTTGCTTGATCACAATTTGTGGGCTTCTGCTTGTCCACTCACCTTGAGGACTGACCACAGGTTCTCTACACTCTAAAAATGGCTGGGTTAAAAATAACCCAATTGGCAACCCAGCACTGGGTAAATATTGGACAGAACACGTGCTGGGTTAAAGTAACCCAGCATGCTGGTTTACACATTTTAACCCAGCATGCTGGGTTATTGAGAAAACCCAAGATAGAGTCATTTTTACCATTTATGGGTTTGCATTTTTATGATTCTGGGTTATTCTTGCTGGGTTATTCTCATAATTTCACTTTTGCTTAACAAAGCAATCATGGATTAATAAATAATGAAGAATACAGGTTATTTAGACTGTTAAAAAATATTTTTAATGCCATCTGACATTCAAAAATTTGTACCAATGACAAACAACATGGAATTTTCCCTTTTTTTGTTTCCAGCAAATGCAAAATAAATAAATAAAAATCACAGAAATACAGTTGCAATAAATAAGAAAATTATTTCTGAATGACCTGTGTCTAGCTGTTTAACTATTACATTTTGAGATTTTTAGCTATTTAAATACACAGTGAAATGACATTGACAATTAAAATTCTTTCAATTTAAATGTAAAATCATTTAAAGATGTCCTTAAATTTATATCAAGTATATAAAGACTCCTACGTAGGTAGATGTGCACTACTTAGGGTAGTTCAACATATAGTTCACCCAAAAATGAAAATTCTGTCATTTACTACTCAACTTCATGTCGTTACAAACCCGTAAGCCCTTCGTTCATCTTCAGAACACAAGTTAAGATATTTTCGTTGATATTCGAGAGCTTTCAGACCAGGGTGAATAATTAGTGACAATTTTCATTTTTGGGTGAACTATTGTCAAACACTTAAGCTCTGAAGCAAAGACCTGAGAGCAGTGTACTCTGTTATAGAGCCTGTCTATGGAAGGACAATTTTCAAAAGGAATTGCTAATCATATTTTCAATTGCGTTTTCCACATGTGACAAATTGTGACAATCATAACACAATTGCAAATCTTGAACAAAAACACTGTTTCGAAAACACTGAACAAAAATTACGGTTTCAGTTTTCATGAATGCACAGTGACTGCCAATTTTCAAATGGAAAAACAAAGTCAGTTTGTAACTGTATTTTCCATGTATTATGAGTAATAAGCCTGTCATATTGATCAAATAATGCATCATAGCAGCTTTACAGTATTAAATAGGAAAATAGTGTGTAATAATGCAAAGGGACAAAAGTAAACACTCAGTTTTCAGTTAAAGTCAATTCGTCTTTGATTCAGTGATGTATCGTCCCTCTGTGCAATCAAGTGGATGATATCGCTTGATATTAATTGTCCCCAACTAAAGAAAAACAAGGAACCAAAACTCCATCGGTGACAGAATGGAGAAAAATCCTTTGGAGAAACCAGGCTCAGTTGGGGGGCCAGTTCTCCTCTGACCAGACGAAACCAGTAGTTCAATTCCAGGCTGCAGCAGAGTCAGATTGTGCAGAAGAATCATCTGTTTCCTGTGGTCTTTTCCTGATGGTCCTCTGAGACAAGGTCTTTACAGGGGATCTGTATCTGGGGCTCTAGTTGTCCTGGTCTCCGCTGTCTTTCAGGGATGTAGAGGTCCTTTCTAGATGATGATCTCCATCTGGTCTGGATATGTACTGGATACAGGTGGCTACGGTAACCTTGGAATAAGAGAGAAACAGACTAATGTTAGCATAGATGCAACATAAGAACAAGTACATGAGGTTTTATGAATTACCATGTCTGTTTTTTCACTGTGTTGCACGTTACCTGCCAAAACTCAAATGGAATCTTTAGCATCTGAATTTCCAATGCCTCACATTGAAAACTGTCAATTTTTGTCAGAGGTGGGACCATACTATGGAGAGTGTTTGTATTGGGAGGTGACGTCACTCAAAGACAACTGTGCAAAATGCTTTGAACAATGGAGGTTAAGGCACTACTAAAGGCAGCTGCCACTCCGAGAGATGTGTGATAAAGAACAGACAGTGCAACCCGGATCTCCCTATATTCTTGGCACCTCACACAATAAATAATTCTGTCATTTTTACCCCAAATGCAGCTACTATCTCCTGCTAACCGTTAGAGCCACATGGTACTATTGGTCAATATTCACCATTAACCAAATGCTTTTCACCTGAGGTATAAAATATAGGGTAAGATGCAGCTAGGTAAATACGAGTAGAACAATGTTGTTTGCTGACGTGCATCAGAGTGCAAACAGTGAGAGATTTGGGGTAAAAACTACAAAATATCTCCTAATACAAACACGCCCCATAGTATAGTCCCACCCTTGACACAAATTGACAGCTTTCTGTGTAAGGCATCTGAAATACAAATGCTTTTCAATTGAGTTTGGACTATTTCACAATGTATATGTCCACATGTGGAAAAATACAATTAAATATACAATTTGCAATTCCTTTTGAAAATAGTGCAGAATATCCTTACCTGTCCATTGATTATGATCAATGCCTGAGAGATCTGCTGTCATTTTTAAATCGCCACGACAATTGGATGGGGTTTTGTGTACTCTGCTCGGTTATGGAATTCCATGTTTGTTCCAACCTTTAAAATAAAGTTAAAAAAAAAGAAAAAATACAAATTGTTTTAATAACAGTGATTCAGTTCAATTAACTGTGTGAAGTTAATCATGAAATTGACCCATCATGATTATGAGTTAAATTCACCTATGAGTTGGTCTACAGAAGCAGAATTTGCTCTAGTGATTGGCTGAAAGGTGTGCTTTCAAACTGTCAAATCAATGGGATGTTCCAGTCATTATAAATCACAGTTTTATGTTAATATGCTGGCTATATCAAACACACACAGTCACTGGCACAGATAAGGGAGATCACACTGCATGCGCACACAGACATTTCTATGACAAGTCACGTAGGTAAAACAGTCCATATATAAAAACTTATAGATGTACCAAAGTGATAAGGACAAGTCAAAAACACGATCTGGAAAATCAATATATGATGTTTACGCTCATAAATTAGGTACATTCTGGTGCAGCTTTAACTATAGCACGAAATAAAAATATATGTGCGTTTAAGTTACGTGAGGGTTAACGTTAGTTGATTATCACAGACAAACAATTATGTAAAATGTATAATAAACACGATCTTACCGTTAGACGCCTCAATAAGACTGCACTCGACGAGTTTTTCTCTCACAAATGTATCCATGCGCTTTTCTGACAGGAAAAAAACACATTTTGAATTATAATTTGTATGTAAAAAGACTTTATAAACCACAAAAGCATCAAATCACTTCACTAACGCGGCCAGCGTCACTCGCTGTGCGTGCGCGCACTTTGAAATGCCCTGAGACGTCGATTCTTTTCCGGGAATCACTTTGTTCGAGAATTACTGAACCGGTTTACTTGAACTGGGTCGTCGGTTCTTTTAGACCTGCGGTCCGACTATATTGTACGTAATTTGTATGCTTTAAATGTCGATATGGACAACTGCAGGCGTTTACATAGAGCAGAAAGTCGTATTCACTTTTTGAACTCATTTGACTCACTTAAATATCAAATTCGCTTTTCAGTGTCAGAAACTACTTTTTCCTCTATTTTCACAGGTATTCGCATATTTCAGCCATCAGTCACTGTCTGAAACTTAATAAAACTTTATTAATCTGTCGTCTCAGATACCTTAACACGATTATGCGAGTCGCGTAACGTAGGTTGGCCGTTTGAGGTAAACAGTTCATCATTTAACGTAAATAATGTTGGCCTGTAGACGTTTAACAGTATTGTTGCTGCAAAAAAAAGTTATAATTCTGCCAATTTAAAATAATCATTATTGAAAACATTAAATAAACTTACCTTAAAACAGTTGAAAGCCGTGACTTTGCCCGTTGTTCTTCCAAAGTGACAGTTGGGGAGCGATTTAAACATCTTCAAGGCGCGTTAAATAACCCAGCGCTGGCCTGAAACAACCCAGCGACGCAACCCAGCAGGTTTAACCCAACACCTGGTAAATTGAAACTACCCAAAAGTGTTTAAAAAGAAATTAAATAACCCAACAAAATGACCCAACAGACTCGACCCAGCATTTTGGGTTAAAAAATAACCCAGCCGTTTTTAGAGTGTATGGGGAGTTGCCTGGCCATGGATCCAGAATTTCATGAAGTGATCTTCAAACCATTTCTTTATCACTCTTGCTTTGTGACATTGTGCTCCATCATGCTAGAAAATGCATGGATCATCACCAAATTGCTCATGAATCATTGGAAGAAGTCGTTCTTGAAGGAAGTTTTGATACCATTATTTATTCATAGCAGTGTTTTGGGGCAGAATTATGAGTGAGTCCACTACCTTGGTTGAAAAGCAACACCACACATGGATGGTCTCAGGATCCTTCACTACTGGCACTACATAGGACTCATGGTAAATTACATTACATTACGTCATTTAGCAGATTATTTTACAGAGAAAAATAGAAAAGGAATAGTGCAAACTAGTGTTAGAGGTCTTATATATGCTATATATATATATATATATATATATATATATGAGGGCCGGGACTCAATTAAATTTTTTTATCTAATTAATTAGAGGCTTTGTAATTAATTAATCGAAATTAATCGCATTTTAATCGCAGATAAATATTTGACCTGGGAACAGTGAGAAGTAATTTTTTTTCACATGGATTTATAGTATACCATTGAATAATGACTGAATACATAAGCTTAAGCAACAAAATATTGTTTATTTTTCTTCAACCAAGTCTAGCAGACCAGTGCAATTTTTGCCATGAAGTGTAACAATAGCATATTTAGAAACAATTTAGAAATAGTACATTTCAGAAATTCAGGAAGCTTTTAGGTGCTGGAACCTTCTGTAAAGTGTTTTTTAAGTAAAACACAATACTGTCAATTACATTCAGAACATTAGAAACACTGACTATTAGAAAACATCTCTCTGTTGCTTCAGAGGCAGTGTTGGGCAAGTTACTTTTAAAAAGTAATTAGTTACAGTTACTAGTTACTTCTTCCAAAAAGTAACTAAATTAGTAACTCAGTTACAAATTTTTAAAGTAACTAGTTACTTAAGAAAGTAACTATTGCGTTACTTTCAAGTAAAATTAAATTTTAAATGCTCAAACGTGACCCCACCTCTACCCCTCTTTAAAGGAACTTAAAATACATGTGCATGTTCAATTATTTATGATAAATCTGAATATTATAATGAAATGGACACTTAATACAATACATTATTAACAGAAACATGAAACATTGTACACACATCTAAAAAAAAAAAGTTGCTGTGGGACAAAATGAGACTAGCCTCCAATCAAATGGCATGTATGTAGATATTATGTTTATATAGTGGATCAATGCAAATAACACGATAGATTTTTGGGAACTTTTGATATTTCCTTTTATTGTTTCTTTAATTTCTTGAAGGAAAAAGTAATGTATATACTTCTATTTAGAGAAGGCTACTTTTGGATTATTTGGGCTCGTCGCCATACCTGTCTCTCGTTGACTGACTGGCTTGTGTTGTTCGTTGTGTGTCCTGTCCTGTCCGATGATGGGTCGTTCGCGAATGAGCGTTAGTGATGATGGATCGACTCGTTCGCGAATGAGCTTTTGATGAGTCGTTCACGATTCGCGAATGAGCCGACTCTAAGAGCCGGCTTTTTTAGTTGAACTTCGGGAGCTGGCTCGCATATCTGAAGAGCCAACTCTATTTTTTCAAGCCTATAGAAATTAAATAATTATGTAATAAAAATTGAAATATTATAGTCAAAGTCATTTAAAGAGCCGTTTGTGAGCCAAAGAGCCGGCTCTTTTCAGTGAGCTGAGTCAAAAGAGCCGAATTCCCATCACTACTATGCGTGCTTTCGAAAACCCGCCCAACTCTACCTCTGATTGGCTTACAATGAAATTTTACTCTACCTCAGCCAATCGTCAGCATTTATGCGCTTGTCTTGTGCTCTGCCCACTAACCAAGGAAGAACAGTAAAAAAAAGTATTTGCCTCTCGCTCAGAGATCTAGTTGGTCTGATGAAAAAAAAAACAGCTTCATCATCAGTTATAGTAACGCGCCGCATTTTTTGGCAGTAACGGTAACGGCGTTTTTAAGATGAGAAGAGTAATCAATTAGATTACTCGTTACTGGAAAAAGTAATGCCGTTAGTAACGCCGTTATTTATAACGCCGTTATTCCCATCACTGTTCAGAGGCCATAACATACTAAGTCCAACTCTCAATAACCTTGGCCAAAACAATAACGAGTTCAACATAAACTGTTGCACCAACAAAATAATACATAGTTCAACATAAAATGTAAAGTCCACACTAGCTGCTATATGTTTTGCGTTGAGGTGATCCTTGAGGCTCGATGTGCTGCAGTGATATGCGAACGCTAGTTGGTGCTCCAGTATAATCGGTCTGCCGAAACTCATCCAGTGAGAAACGTTCCGCAGTGTTAAGTTATTAAAGTTATTAAGTTATTAAAAATTCGGGATTTTTTTTTTCTGTAATTAATTAATCTTAGTTAACGCGTTATTTTTTGTGTAATTAATTAATCTCAATTAACGCGTTAAAGTCCCGGCCCTAATATATATATATATATATATATATATATATATATATATATATATATATATATATATATATATATATATATGGTAGCGATCAGATTTTCTTGTCCGAACAATAAATTTTTCAGATGTCCCAAACATTCGGAAGGGAGCTTCATCAGAGAAAATACCTTTGCACCAGTCTTTTGCTGTCCGATCCTTGTGCTTCCTGGAGAATTTCAGTCCGTCCTTGATGTTTTTCTTGGAGAAAAGTTGCTTCTTAGCTGCCCTTCTTGACACAAGGCCATTGTCCAAAATTCTTGGCATCACTGTGCATGCAGATGCTCTCACACCAACCTGCTGCCATTATTGAGCAAGCTCTGCACTACTGGTGACACGATTCTGTAACTGACTCCTCAGGAGGAGAGAGTCCTGGTGCTTGACACTCTGGGACGTCCTGAAGACTTCTTCACTGCAGTCCAACCTCTCCTTTGAGAAACTTTTGTGTAAAGTAAAGTTTTTGGCCAATGAAGCTTTTATCAATTATAATGCATCTGATCACTCTCCACAATAATGTAGAAATAATGTGAATGAACACTACAACAGCTTAAGCAGCAAATTTTGTGTTTTGCTAAATTTGCTGTTTTAAGCTGTTGTGCTGTCTAGCAACTTTTGGCTGACTGTACAGCCACTTCATTGTTTGGGGTTTTGCCACGGCCGATCTGTTGAGCTAATGAATGTGAATCTTTCCTTCTCCAGTGATTGTTTGGGTGGATAATATCCCTATATCCTAGTTGTTTACAGGTTTTGTTTCTGAAAGTTTAGAGTCTTTATTTTGTGATCTTTCAAAATAGTTTGTTTTCTGTGTATTCATTTTTATTTTGGTTGTAGTTTTGTCAACCTTTTTGTACTGATTCAGTTTGTTCTTTTTGTATTGTATGTGAGTTTGTATTGAGTTTTAGCTTATATTCACTTTCAGTGTTGGGAGTGTTATGGGAAGTAATGTGTTACATTACTTTTGCTTAGTTTTTAAATATGAACAGGGCTTGATTTTTTTTAATATAAGAAGTTGGATTTATAGCAAATGTAAAAGCCAGATGAATAATAAGAGATGAATAAACCTCAGGATGAAAGAAAGGTAAATTCATGTCTGTACAGTAGAACACTTGAGAAGAAGGTTCAACACTCTTCAGAGGAAGAAAAAGAAAACAGGCACAATTGTTAGTTTATCTAAAGTCATTTTTGCTTATTAGTTTGGTTGAACTGGATCATCAAAGGTCAGCAGCAAAGAAACTGGTTAATAAAATGTGATTAGATACATTTCTTTTAACATATTATTATAGGTTTGCATCATATTTTGAATTTGCATTTCTCTGATTTAATTCATTTTGATAAACATTTTTTTTTTAATGCACATTTAGTCTAGAACTACATTATGTTCACACAGTACACACAATGCCTCTGTACTTCCAAATTCTCCTATTACGAGGACAGGACACTTGTCAGTCAATAAATGGGAAAACAAAATTACTGACATTACTTTTTTGAAAAAGTAAATATATTATATTTTTATATATCTGATTATTTAATTTGCATTAATGGAATGCATTACCCCCCAACAACACTGTTCTTTTTTGTAATTGGTTGGATTACTTTTGTTGTTTCTCTGCCTGATTTTTTTTTTTTTTTTTTTTTTTTTTTTAGCATCTTTTAGATTTTGTTAATATTGTGGAATCTTGTATTGTTGATTTAGTTATCTTTATTTTATTTTGCTGTGATTTGATATTTTGAGTTAATGTGTATCGTTTAAGAATTGTGTAGGTTGTGATCTAGGACAATTTGTATTAATCTGTGTGTGTCTGTGCGTGCTTAAGTTGTATTCTTTAGGAGCTGCTGGCCTTTATTGACCAGGGTTGATTACTTCCCCTTTAGAAGGTGGTGGTGTTTCTTCATTATGCGCTGTGGTCTTTAGCGTGCACTGGGGTCTTTATTTTGGTATGTGAGTCTGTTATGTAGATTAAGAGCCCCATTTGGAGAGTCTCCCCTTGTGATTTAAGCCACAGTTCCATGACATTTTTTAATGACTAAGGATTGTGCAAGCCTTTCTGAGAGATTCTGTTTTTATTTCATTGATTTTATGCTACTTAAAGAGTCATGAAACCCTAAACCAAAATTTCTGAGATTTTAACAGAGGTATGTGTGTTGAACACCACTGAAGACAATGTTAGCATCTGTTAGATTTAATAGTAGGGGGGAAATGGTTAAATTTTAGTTTTTATACGCTATTTTCGTCTTCCGGGTTTAAAATCTTCATCCTGTCCACGTCACAGGCTGTGACGTGGCAGAGCACGATAGTACTTTGATGAGTCATCGGTGTCTCATAATTATTAATGATACTGAGTTTTTTATCCAATGAGAAGACACTCTCTTAATTATTCATGACACCACGTGGATCTTCCCAACGACAGAATTGTCAAGCAAGCTGTGATATCGCGCAGTAGATGAGTGTGGCGATCATGGGACGCAAGTGTTTGTTTTCGTGGTGCAAAAGTTCAAATGGGTTGCATATGTCAGCCTAAACTGTGTTGTGAGATGGCGTGTCAGACCGAACAGCCCGCCAAAAAAGATGCAGCATGTCAAACCCATCCCGACATGAAGCATATGTCAACGCAACATCGCTGGAAACCTGAACGAAGGAGCAAGAGTATATTGCACACTTTACAGTATTAAACATCAAAAATCATTAATAGTTTCATAGTTTTTTTAATTTAAGTGTATTAGGCACATCATAGTTTTTTTAATTTAAGTGTATTAGGCACAATGTATTTATTTCATTTAGAAATATCTAATGTAATAGGCACTCAGGTGAAGCAACAGTCACTGTCCATCTTTATTTGGGGTTCAGCGGGCGCGTAGATCTATGCTATGTACGCAATGTTTTTTTTAAGCGATTATTTTTTTTTCTTTTTTTTTCAAATATATGCATTCATAGTGTGTATATAAACAACTTTATATTTTATAATGACTGTAATTACTCATGTACATTAATATGTTTTAAATAGAATTACGATTACTGTAGGATATATGTAGCAGGGCATTCAGTAACTCTTGAAAAGACAAAAATAAAGTGTCAGTGTATTTAATTAGATTTTAACTTTTCCAGTTTTTTATATTTTATTTTTTTTAATTAGTATTTCCTCACGTTTTACCACTTATTTTTAGTGACAGTCGATATGCATGGGCTACTGGCGATGAGAGTTTCCCCCCTCCCCTCTCCTCTCCCCTGCCATACCACACCCACTCCCCTCCCCCCTTCTCACAGCCACCACGCCCATTTCAGTTGCATTTTTCAAAAAGATTGTGAGCTAGACTTGAGCTGAAAGAGGGGGGTTTCATGACCCTTTAAATAAAAGATTTATGTTTAATACCCGTCTCCACGTTTTGCTGGCCACTGGGTAGGGTAATCCAATAGGGCCACCCCAGGCCTAAGCCACACCATATAATAGTTTTAATACAACGGATTTATACTGAGTTAATTATAACACTTTAATTTTACAGATAGCAAAGAACATTTACATTATCAAAGAACATTTTCATTCAGTCTAGCCAGAGTTCGGGCACTCTCAAAAGCTTCCATTATAATCACTGAAGCGGTTTACACTGTGAAATGAAAATCTTACTTGCATTCATCACAGCTGCACTTTGTTGTTTCTGATGGAAAATAATTCAGTCAGCGAGCAAGTGAAGAAAATACTGTGTTTCAGTGATGACACATCTGAATACCTCTGGTTGCCCATTGTATTCATGAGCTCAACAGAAACGTGTTTGATCGGCACCAGCCAGCGATCGCAGATTTGAATTGAATTTTATTTTGCAGCACTGAATGATCTAATCACACTGGTGTCACTGTATCAAATAATTTACATTCACACCAAGGCCATGTTTTAGCCTGTACAGAAAATAAAACTTAATGCTGAATAAGGTTATGCTGTTTATGGGTCAGATCCTCTCAGCATGAAGCAAATGAAAAATATTCTGTCTTCAGATGAACAGATTAAATAAAATTATACAGTTCCAGGTGATTATAAATCTCAAACAGTTTGGTGCATCAGAGCATTTCCTCTTTAATGTGACCATGCAATGCAACCATCCAAGACTTGTATATTCACCTACTAAAAACAACTATATTATCATGATATACCAAAATGTATTTGTCTTTTTTTCATGAATAATAAAAAATAAAAATAAAAAATAAAACACTTCTGCTGTGTATAGATATATATTTAAAGTACATTATGGGTTAAACTATTATTGATTTGTGTGCTCTGTTGTTTAGTAATCTGTAGGTTTTGTCATTTTAGAGAACATTGATGAAGCTGAAAAGAGTTACGCATCACATACAATAAAATTTTCTTGATAATGATACAACAGTTTCAAATATACTTCATTTTGATTTGTTCTAGAAATGAAGGAATGTTTCTTTTATGCTGTCAAAAATACACAAATTCAATTAAATAAAAAGTAAGAATATAAATGGAAATGATAAATAAAATCAGACCAATTTCACTCTATATGTTAATTTATTAGTAGTAAATTAATCGCATATTTTACAAATCCACAAGTTCTACCTTCACTTGATTACAAGGCACAAGAACTATTTTGATTTCTTCAATGATTCATTCGCTAACGGCAGTAACTGAAAGGTTTTTACATCCTTTGGATTCGCATGTACAATGGGACCGGAAAAAGATTTTAATAAAATGAATGGACACTAGTTTGCTATAACTAAATTCATCTAGTAGATTAAAAAGCAAGTTTTAAAAAGATTTCCTGTTTGAGTTTCTATGGACGATTTCCATTCTGTGTTAAAGAGTTGTTTCTGCATACATATTATGAGATTACAAATTATTTTATAAGTGTGTATATATATATATATATATATATATATATATATATATATATATATATATATATATATATATATATATATATATATATATATATATATATATATAAACACTATGAATGCATTAATGAGTTATTTCACTTCATAAATCATCTCCTCCATTCCGGATGTATGTCACAATATTTCCCACAATACATCAAAATCCTACATTTAGGATAAAAGTAATCCATTTTTAAGAAATAACAGTTTATCACTATACCATCACTTGTATTGATTCTAGCCTGTTTAAGACATTAGAGATGGTTTCTGGAATGTTCTGAAATTCATCTGATTGTCCTCTCTCACAGTATATCACTTTAAGGTGTGGTCTATCTAATAAACATGCTCATAACACACTCTCGCACACACACAAACCTCTCACCTTGCACTGTGACACTCAAAGCCCACATTAACCTTAAAGGGCTCTGTGTTTAAGACTCCACACATATCTAGCCAAAGATCACTCATGTTGAGAAAAGCAAATATCCCAATATAGAAAAATATATATATATAAAAATACATGGCAACAATGGAGAATGATAAAGCAACCATTTCTAAAAGTGCACATCAAATAAGACCATTGTCACTGACACCTCTCCAGAACAAACTCTCCATACCCACAAAATCCTTCCACAGGTCTGCTGAAAGAGAGTGAAAAAGAGCCAGAGTGAAAGCAAGTGTAGGGAAACATCTTACAGTGAATAGATTTTTCAGTCTTTCATTTACTTCCACTGCAGTTTGAAATGGGCTCACACACAAGAGGCAGCGTTCAACATCTGAAAAACACCAGTAAAATACAGTGTCTACCTGCTGTACGGTTGGTGCCATAACATTTCCAGGAATTTCAGAACAAAGAAGCCAGGTCGTTTTTATTTCGGTGGATGATAAAAAGTACCATTTCAGGTGACGGTGCAAATTAATTAAACGACTGTACAATTCTCTTCCTGACTTTTACTGTCACTGAGATCAGATGAACAGGGCTCCGAAGCACTTGAGGCACCACTGCACGCTGTTGCTGTGTGGTCTGTCAATGGGGGATAGGACTTTCAGCTGTTCTGTGCTGAGCTCATTGTATGCAAGCTGGTATTCACGATTAAAGGCCTCTGCGGACGAAAAACAAAGCAGAGACAGTTAAAAAGTAAATCTCACAAGGAAATCTTTGGGTCCTGTTTCACCCCAAAATAAAAAACATTAAATTGGATTGACAAACCTAATGGTCCTAAACATACACTTCACGTTACGTAGGTGTTTTTTTACTTTTGAAATGCTCTAGACCTGTTTGGTGATATTCACCCTACAGGCATTTAATTAATGTAACAAAAGGAATTGAAAGCCCTTATATGTAAAATTGGAAAATAGCATTCACTTACCAATATCAATGTTCTCCCTTCCTAAGGCAACAAGTGACAGAAACAGCATTTCCCTGTAGATACTCCTGGACATGAAGAGAAAAGAGCAATATTACAAAATGAGTGTGACTGCTACAACCTTAATTATCCAATAATTAAAAAAAAAATGTTTTAGCATGTTAATGAATATGACAAAGTTATTCCGTTCATATTAACACAAATCTTCCCGTACTACGAAGCCCTGCAGACAAAAAGACAATGTGTATATTATAGAAAAGAAATCTCTGAGCACTTTTTATGATTTAACAGAAAAGAGGAAGTAAAAGTAAGGAAATAAGGATAATAATAAAACATGGTTTGTAAGTTGATGTCTTTTCTCTCTCTATCTCTCTCTCCTTGTTTTTTTTTTTTTTTTTTTTGCATGTAATGTGAAGAAGGTTTATTTGAAGCAGTGTCCTCAAACTCTCTTCCTTGAGGGCCACAGTCCTGCAGAGTTTATCTCCAACCAGCTCCATCTCACCTGTAGGCCCTGTAGGAACTGAGGTTGACATCACTGACTTAAAGTCTGGGGTCAGTTGAGGAACAGAAAATCTGTTTATTATTATTATTATTACTACGAGTTTCTGAAAAATTGTGCCCATGTGCTGTGTTTTTATAATTATGCAAATACAATGTAGGGCTGGGCAATATGTCCACATCTCGCAAATGCTCTGATTAATAGATAATCTAATAACCTAGAAAGCTGATAATTACATTTGAAGTTATCCAGTTCCCATACATTTTTTTTTTTAGCATTTTTACTAGTATGCAATTAGTTCAAGCTAAACATTAATTGCTAGACAAACATCTTATTCTTGATTATACATCTTTGTTTCTTTTATTTTGGAAGGTAATGTTGCATGTTAAAATGGCTATTCATTTTGTTCTGCAGACAAAAAAATAATAATAAAAAAATAAACCTGCATTCAGTATAAATGTAACATTTTGGCCCCCCTTGCAAGATATTTTCAAGCCCCTGACTAAATTTAGGCTAGACATTTTATAATTAAGGAAATAAACCTATTAAATATTATTAAATGTGATTAACCTAGTGATAACGACAAAAAGAAAATGAGAAAACGAAACGTCCGACCATGAACTTTGCATTGATCCATGAACATCCATAAATCAAGTTTAAGAGACACACAGAACCAGCTTATAGCAAACACTAAATCAGGCTTTTTGGTTAGGAAAGCAAGCAAGCTCTATGGCTGCAGATGCAACAGAGGCAAATTCGCATGTGCCATATAGTAAACAATGTGATTGCTTTAAGATTGCTTCAAGCCTAAACTAGTTATATATATATATACAAAATGTTGCATGTCCAACCTCTGGCGTTTAACTTCTGGGCGTTTCTTGATCTCCCTAAGGAGCATGTTGATGGGGCCGTAAACATCGTTCGTCTGAATGCTCCGTACAATGCTGTTCAGCAGAGTCCGAGTCTCCTGGTGGTCAGTGGGGGCTAGAGTGCCCTTTTTTTGCACTGCATGACAATGACACTCACATTCAGTGACATGAATTAGTCTACTGGCAATCCATTCATGAGGTTTCTCTACATTATTCATTAAGTTTATAAAGATGTGCACATTCTCATTTGTAGTTTCTAAAAACATGGCAATACTGAATAAAGAAATACATAAAAATAATTTCAAAGTGCTCCTGCTGTACTCACAGAAAGTCCTCCAAAGCTGATAGAGGGGCTCTGTGGGCTCCTGGTGTAAGTTGACATTGTCCCACAGCAGCTGCACATACACCAGCTTACTGTCCTGAGACAGAGATGTCTGTGGGAGCTACAGGAGAAAAACAGAGAGGGGATCATCATCATGTCAGTTCAGTTCAACCAGCATTTAGCAAACAATTACCGTGCTAAAATACAATTTAAGGCACACTAATATGAGGCATATTTTCAAAAAGAAGTAAAATACATTTAAAAGTCTAATTCTCAACTTGTTAGTAAGAGCATCAACAGTGTGAATAAATGTCAAGTACCTGCACTCCATTGTTGCAGTGTTCAGATGTGAGAATGAGTCCAGGCAGAACACTTGGCAGGTCTAAACGGCGAAAATACCACACCAGATTCCAGAAGATGATGGGGTGCTGACTGAGGAACTTATGAGTATAGATTACCTGAGAGATAATGGATATGGATGAATTAGAGGCCATACATATATAAAGCCAAAACCACCATACAAGGCAATAGTTGGTTGCCTTCTGCACATCTTAATGATACATACTTAACACAACTAGAGGCCTACACAATTAAAGGATTCACATGGTTATTTGCCTGAGACTCAAAACAGGAAAGGGCAACAAGGGAAGTATTTGATGAATATCACATATATCTATTGAAAGGTGGAGGTAAAGTCAAGCTTGAATACCTGATCCCCCTCATTCTCTAACAGTGATTCCAACTCTTTGCGAAGGACCAGTGGACCAAGATACGGCACAGAAACTGGTTTTGGGTTCGGCCGCTTTTGACTGAGGGTGTCCTGGAACAGCAAAATACAGAATTAATCAATTGTGAGCAATAAGTATAATTCATAAAGTTCCACGAATATAAAAACGGGACATTTCTCACTCACCGCCACCTCTTGTAGGCTGTTGGGCAGGCTGGTAGTGGAAATGCCATGATTGGGTCTGTGGGATGAGTCCAAACTCTGCAGCGGGCCTCCCACGCTGTTGCTCCGAGTTAAAGTGTTGCGTCTCTCCATTAGACCCAGGGGGTCCGAATGTGCTGGCTCTGGTACAAGGCTATGGTGCAAAGTCAGAAATAATAATGTGATCTGAGATTCATGAAACAAACATAAGTTTTGCCCAAAACATTCGCATTTGATCTACTAATTGAAAAAAAAAATACATCTCAAATTTCAGCACCAAAATATTTAAGTAATTTAATAATAATAAATATTATATCACTTACATACAGATCTCAAAAATCAAGAGTTCGGTATTTACGCATACATAGGGTTGCCACCTTCAGCAAGACAAAATATCCACATTCTTTAAAGTATTTTCTTTTGTTCAACAGAACAAAGACATTATAACTGGTTTAGAACAACTTTTGGGAGTGTAAATTATGACTTAATTTTCATTTTTGGGAGAACTATCGCTTTAAGTCCGTGAGCAAATACTTCTCTGCAAACTGCGTGTTCATCATTAGTTACTGGACAAACCCACTGATAACTTTCCCATTCAGCTGTACATCAGCCGTACAGGTTTAGTGCATATGGTGCACATGTGAAAGTGCTTTAATGGCACTAGTTATAATCGACTCCATCGCTATAGAAACAAAGGCGCTAAGATAAGCTTCTTTAACTTCTTATGAAATTTATTTCATTATTATTGCTATTAGCATTACAAACGGTGCAAAATAATTATTTGTTGATTCAGCTTGTTGGCCTTTGTAAAATACGGGACAAATCGCGTCCTGTATTGATTTGATAAGGGACGCATAATTTTCCATTTAAATATGGGACGATTCCATATTTTAAGGGAAGCGTGGCAACCCTATGCATAAACCACATAAAAGTTGTTTTGTTACATTTCAAGAATGTGCTCACATACATTTTTGGGGTTCCAGTTTGAATGACAGGCATCTCAACAGGACCCTTGCTGTCTTCAGGAGATTCTGGGAAGTTCATGAGGTCTGGAGGGTCACTAGAACAACCCTCTTTCACTTCAGAGGAGCCGGAGGTGGCCGGATGTGTGCTGGAGCTGTTGATACTGTCTCCTGATGTGCTTGTCTTTAAGTAGAAGCTGTAAACCAAAAATACACAGCAGGAGTTTATTGTAATTATTACTCTCTATTAATCAAAACAGCATTTGTTTTTGTGGTGCAAAACACTGAACAAGCCCAGTTGAGTTTAATTTCCTAGTTGCATAGATAATGTGTCATTATAATATATGTATAGTATAATATTTATAAATATTAAAAAAACAAAACTTTTTTAAAATATTTTTTTCAACACAATAAAAGCAAGTAAAAGTGGTTTAGTGACTCACCCTGGTGTGGAGCGCAGGTCGTGGAACTCAACATGGAGAAGAGGGAGAAAAGTCATTTGACAGAAAGGACAGGTGCAGTTGAGATTGGAGTCATCAGCTGTCCAGCCAGCCATGATCTCCTCGTCATACACCAGAGCTTCACAAGACCGACATTGAGAACAGCTGGACATTAGAACCTGCCAAAAAGAAACACGAAGTTCTACTTTACTACTTAAATCTACTTAAAGTGATACTGTATTTAAGCATCAGCAGAGGGCAATGCTCTAACCTCTAAAGCACAATTCTGGTAAATGCTGGAGGTGCTGGCATGATGAGAGGAACTATGTTCAGACCTCTCTGAGTCTGCACCTCTCTTTGAGCGGCCTGGAGTCAAAGCTGTAAAGAATGCCAAAAAAAAAAAAAAATTCAAACAAAAGAACATGGTTTACATACTATTAACCTTGCACTAACAACACATTATCTTCAAATTAGAAACAAAATGACTGATGAAACAAATCTTTGTTGGCTTCATGCTGATACATGTGTTTTGGAGTGGATATTCAACATGACATGCATGAATGAGTCTTACGTGTTAACAGCTGTGCTCGGCTGGTATCGCTGCTTCCACTGCTGCTGCCCAGGCTGGTGTTGCTGTGTGTGAGCCCGTTTGAGGCTAGGCTGGGCATCAGGCCTCTGGGTAAAGTGTTCTCTGTTGCTCCTTCTGCAGACAACAACTGCTCTTCTAGCCTAGCAGGGAAACTGTCTCGGGGCTGTGAGCTTTCCTCCTGAATCACAGACATTCAAAATATAATCCAGACTAAACATATGTCCAAAATTTACCATGAGGAAAAACTGGAAAGCTTAAGAGATTAGCTTCGGTACTAAACACACATAGGATGTTTTGGTACTGATGATACTTCATGAGATGAACTAGTGGATATTTTTTAGTTTCTTAAACCAAATTGAGGTCTATAGGGACATGAAGATTAAATCAGGGTATAAATTTCCTTTTATTTTTAACATTTTTATGGAAAATCCTTCATTGTAAGTGTTCCTCATGAAACTCATGAAAAAAATAAAGGAAATTCATTCACCCTTTAAAAGCTAATGCTATCATCAAACTTTAGGTAGGTATTGGCATATTTGGACTACGTTATATCCCCAACTTTCATTCATAACAATGCACACACTTAGACCATATTTTTTACATAATAACAAGAATTTTAGTAAAGTGGAAGATTGTTACTAAAGCTGTTTGTTGACCTAATTACTCCTAATTATTCTCTAGAGAGGTTGGGTTACTCAGATTTTGGTTTGTGTGCATCATGATCTCCTATCATGAAGATGCTCAAGAAAACCTATCCGGATTTCCTAATACCTGTATTTCTTACAGTCTCTCACCTCATCATCCGAGTAGGAGTAGGCTGAGGCCACTGCATCCCACATTTTGCTGGCCACATTGGCTGCTTGCTTCATGCCTGACTTGAGCATATCTACTTTAGGCCCTAACAGCAGAGAGTCCATCTTGATGCCTGATATGGAGTTGATGACGGATCCCAGTGAACTGCTCTGTGATGACTTTACAAGCGCAGTCAGCGAAGATGACCTTTGACCTGCAGAGCCTGGTGTCTTGGGGGATTTGACTGCAAATGTCTTAGAGCGTGTGACAGCGGGGCTACGCTTCGGAGTCTCTGTTAAACTAGGAGTTTTGACTGGACCGATCGGAAGGCTCGATCTTCTTTCCAAAGACTGCTTTATTTCAGGAGAGTCTGGACAGTTAACTGATGTGTGGTTTGATCCCTGCTGCAACTCCATGCTGGAAGATTTACTATTCAAGGGGCTCTGGAGGCTCATGTACATCTCAATCTCATCTGCAAGATTTCTTGACACCATAGGTGGAAAGGGCCGTGTGGACTCCTGGCTCTGAATGGAGGTTGCATCCTCAGTTTCTGATGCAAAGAGTGAAAGAGGATCCGCCCCCACCTCAACATCCTCCCTTTCCACAGTTTTAGAGGAGGAAGAACCACTGCTTATGCTTCGGCTAACAACTTCGCTCCCTTGGGGTGTGTCTACTGAATCTTTCTGCTCTATAATTTTACCCACTTTCTCTTCCGCAGAACTGAATGATATGTGTTCCTTCTGCTTATCTTCATGTTCCTGCTGGAGGGCAGAACTCGTTGTAGACTCCATCTTACCCTCTTTAAAGGGAGTGATGGTTGTAAATGGAGGAGGCGTAAGACTGCCGGAGAATGCGGATGCAAGGATTTTTGCATCTGCACCCATGTGATCAGCACTGAGCTCCAGACTGCCCTTCTTTTGTAGCATGCCAGCTTTGCTCTCTGCGCTGAAACTGCAGCTGCGCTCCACAAAGGCTTTCATCCTTTGTTGCTGTCCAGCCTGTGAAAGTTGTGAAACTGTGATTACAGAGTCATCTTCCACAGGCAGGGCCAGATCTTCACTCTTCTTACGGGGAATGAAGAGCTTAGCTGTACACACACCTGCTGGAGACATTTAAGACAACAAAAACAATGTTACTTACTTTATAAAGCTCTAAATAAATATTAGATTTTGCATGTCCAAAAGGAAAAAAAACAACAACAAAATAATGTTAAAGTTCTAAGTAAGTTAAGGTTTCTGTTCGGTGAAAACAAAATGTAGGGAAAATAATTTGTACTTAGTCTTGTTGTTAATCAGAGTAAATTTTCAGTGACTGACTGACCAGTTTCTCCCCTGTCTGCAGTGCTGTCAATATGGACAGGGATCTCAGTAGACAGTTTAACAATGCTGGCTACAGAAGGTGCTATCTCAGCAGGGCTGGAGGGCTCTGTAACAGCTACAACACTGTCTACAGAACTAGCAACATCATCCCCTTTAAAGAGACAAAAAGATGAAACTATCTTAAATAAATTATTCTGATAGCAGTGTATAATAGACAACACAGGGCTGTAAAAAAAATAAAACATTAATGTATGTGTTTGAAGATGTTTAAAGATTATATTATTGGTATAATTCTGTTTCAGTGATTTAATTATCATAGAACCTCAACAAGAATAAAATATCACCCACAAAACAATGCAATTTGTAATTTGAGTGAAATGGCATTGAAGTAGTACTGTGGCAAAGACATTTTTAAAGTATTAAGTCTATAACTTGTGAGAAAATTATTGTATTATTTAGTTATTGCAAATTTGTATTAACGTCTATGCATTTCATCTGCCTTTTAAAGCTACATTAAGTACAACAATCCAATACAGTACCACTTTGGATCTTGGTTGCTTTGCTACTGCTAGTGTGGTTGGTGAAGAGAGGTGGAGAAGTTATAGATTCATCAGTAAGGTCCTGGGCCAGCTCGTTCTTAGATCCATAACCCTGATCAGACTGACCAGCTTATGAAATCATAAATACAAAACATGCTCAGTCAACAATATATAACAGAAACTTAAATAAAATTACATTTAATGTCACATCTACAGTACCTGTACTATAGTGACTGTCAATAGCGTCCTCAGCTATAAGGCTGTGAGGGAAAAGCATGTGTTCCTCTACAATAGGCTCATTTGAGCTGTCTATACTGCCATGACTCAGTCTGTCTCCATCAGCACCTGCTGCTGTACCCGCTGAAAGCTCTACAGAAAAATACACACCATTTCACAAATTAATTTCATAATGGTAAGAACTGAAGATAAATACTAAATATCAGTACTTGTTTATGTTACTGAATATTTGCTACCACACATGTCTAAATAAAACTGGTCCTACATTTTAATACCCGTTTTACATTTTTAATTTGAAAGCTACATTTGCTAAATAATTAATGTAAATATAAACCGCTTGCTGGAGGTTGTAATGTGCTCCAAGCCAGCATTTGCCAGGCTACAGGTGTTCAGGTCTGCCCAAACACCTACTGGCCTGTTGCTCAATTAAATGTTAATTGTAGTACAGTTTTGTGAATTTTAGCCTGAATGTTCAATGCAGGCAAACTATTTGTTTTTCCATAGCAATTTTTTCAATTGCATGACATTTTAAATTTTCATGAAACTACATCATACAATTAAAACAATTTTATATGTATGTATGTATGTATGTATATATATATATATATATATATATATATATATATATATATAAAACATACATATATATATTTATATATATATATATATATATATATATATATATATATATATATATATATATATATATACATACATATATACATATATGTATATGTATATATATGTATATATATGTATGTTTTATATATATATACATACATATATACATATACATATACATATATACATATATACATATATACATATATATATACATATCTATATATATGACCAAATTAAAATCTGCTTTGGTCTCATGAAAGAGTAGTTCCAGGGAAAGTGCATTGCAGTAGCTAGTAAAAGTGTTGGCATGCCATTTATGAACATTAGACCTAAAATTATAAAGTAATATCAGTCTAGTTACTTACCATTCCACTTTTTTATTTCCCATTCCAGTTTGTAATGCATATTTTAATATGCTTGTAGGAAAACTATACTGCTGGAAATGGCAAATGCATTCCCGTCTGACCAAAAGCGGGGATAAAGAGTCCAATCAAAAGCAGTCAACCACCAAACTGCATTCTGTATCTAACCATATCTAAGTACCACAAAGGACCAATATGTATAGAAAATGTCAGATGCATGAGCATAGGAAGGAAGCAACTCAAACCTGTGGTTATCAGAGAAGGTCCTCCTTTAAGTGCTGTTCTACGCAACGCCTGCTTAAACTGCACCACTCCACGCACCAGGTTCCGCATTTTGGTCCACATGAAGAGTCCGCTACGGTTACGACTTGGCCAAGGACTTTCAAGGACAGCCTGGATAAAGCACAGCCATTTACAGGTATGCAGTAACCATGACAATATTTTTCATAATGATAACACACTGACATTTGTAATGGTCCTGAATTTTTTTAATTCAATGGATATGTCAGGTCATTATCATTTTATTAGTGCTTGGTAACAATGAGATTGTTTCATAGCAGCTTCACAGTATTAAGCAGGAAAAAGTAACAGAATCAGTAGTTGTGTTTAGATTACCCTTCAAATTGCGCAAATTGAAATTGCAAACTTTTTTTGCAAAAAAAACTTTTTTATGCTCGCATGCATGATATGGTTTTTCAGGCAATGCGAAAAAGGAATTATTCGCAAAACTGCAGTGGAAACTGCTTTTTGCATTTACAGGTCACATGTTGTATGTAAAAAGTCATTTGATCATTCTTCAATATGCTATAACCTCCAAGAAACCGACATTTATAAAATATCGCCAAAGTTTTGTGCAAAACTGTAATGGAAATGCACTGTGATGCAAACATATAAATACAACAGAAAGACGATAGCATAGGAAGACAATAGCATCATTATTCAGCAAGTACAGTGCTGGTTCTGTTCAGTTCAATAAATGTGTAAAGCTTTTGAACAAATATCAGTTATGAACAAATTCAATCTATCTGTAAAGCAGAAGACAATAGTGACTGCTAAACTCATGAGTGGAATAATCTCATCTGTCAGTGGAGAGCTTTGTTTTAAACTCACCTTTGAAGTTTGCGGTCTACAGGTCAATTAACAATAATAACAATGTTATGGAATTTGAATTGTTCTCAAAACACATATGAATTAATTTGACAAGGATCATGTCAAAATTGATAAGCGGCAATGTATCCGCAAAACGTTGGAGTATTCATACCAAACTTAATATGCATAATGACAAGATAAGACAAAAATCATGAGACTCCTTCGATTAAGAGCAGCATTTGAATTGAATGGTGCATTTTTTTTTTTATGATCCAAAATAATGTCTCCCATTTTGGGTGTCTGGCATTTTGAACTTTGTATTTTGTATTATAACAGAAGTCTGTATGTGTCATTGACACCATGCCTTTTCAAAAAATGCTAAAAGCTATTGATTTCTTTAGCCTATTGTCATGAGACTGATTTTAATAGATTGCCTGGGCTGGTTCATGTCGTTAACATCAATACCAAATGCAAGCGGCAATTAAGTGTCCAAGAACAACAGTGGCAAAAGTAAAAGCTAAGTATGGCAGGGAGCACCAGACCAACTGCAGTATCTGGTAATTTATACAATTTAAGTCGAAATGGCTGAAAATCATAAATACAACCACTAGTAATATGACTTAATGGTTTATCACATTTGACTAATAGTTGGCAGCTTGGCTGTAATGTGTTGTGGTCAGTGTGAGGTGATAATGACACACTTACAGTTAAGGTCAAAAGTTCCCCATAACAGAATCTACAAAATATTAATTATTTTACCAAAATAAGATCGATCATACAAAAAAGCATGCTATTGTTTATTTAGTACTGACCTGAATAACAGATTTCACATAAAAGACATTTACATATAGTCCACAAGATAACACAACTGGACAACTGAGGGACTCATATGCAACTTCTACAGACGTTTCAAGCACTCAATGATGCTCCAGAAGGAAAAACAATGCATTAAGAGCCAGACTGTGAAAACCTGGAAGATCATTGTTGTCTTAACATAGACCAAGTTTGGTCTGTATACACTAAACCATTGCTGAGATGCATGTTCATTTTGGAATGCTCTTTGCCAAATTTGCTTGTGCCTTATTTGAGAATGGTCTGACTAATAAACTTGAACAATAAGATATTTACTTATACTTATTTGAACAAATAAGACCATGCTGCTTTGCAATATAAATTGGTCTTCACAGGTCTGAATTGCATTGCTGTGTTGTGCAGTGCTTTTGTGTATGTTATTGTGTAAGGGAGTGTTCATCACCTTGTTGTAGTATCCGTAAGTAATAGCATTTGGTACAACACCAGCCTTTTTCATCTCCATTAAGACACGCACAGCCATGACAGGCATCTCCCACAGACCACACAACTGCATCACCACACGGTAACACACCTGTTGAACACAACGGTTTAGCTGTAGGGTCACACCAAGGTCTACAGACAGTAATTCCTTACATATACCAGTACATGAATACATGAAGGAATATACAAGTCACATGAGGCAAATTTAAGTGTCATTTCCTGAAAGAAAAAGTGTAAAGAAAAACTCAACAATGTGTCAAGATCTGAACACAAATAGACAGTACTAAATGCATAACATGCCAAATACATCCAAGCTAAATAGAAAGTTTGAGATGTATTGTAATCTGATCACTCAAACCATCTTTGTTGGTGGCCAGGGATGCATATGTGTTTAATTAATGAAACAAACAAATTCAGACCATCTAAGGTTTAGGGCACAGTTCACTTAAAAGTTGCATAAATAATCCTACATATATATATATATATATATATATATATATACATACATATATATATATATATATATATACATATATACATATATATATATATATACATACATATATATATATATATACATACATATATATATATATATATATATATATATATATACATACATACATACATACATACATACATACATATATATATATATATATATATTTAGTTTACATTTGCTTAATTATAATTATATACAAATATTTTAGCTGCGTATATTTTATAGTGTTGCAGTAAAGTGAATTGCAACTAACAATCAATAAGAGATCTAAATCCCTGCAAGATATTTTCAATAATAATACATAAATAAATGTGGCAATAATAATAATAATAATAAAATACATTACAAAATTGATGTTATCTACACACCTCATCAAGCACCTCCACCTCAGAGCTCCTCATCTTGAGCAGAACATTGAAGGCCTGCTGCATGGTGCGGGATTTGGATTGGGCAGTACGCATACTGGCAGGAAGACAGATGAACCACAGACTGTAGCAGTGACTAAACAGACACTTTGCCCACTGGGGAGGATTGGAATAGAAACGCTTTGCCAGCTTGTAGGCCATTTTGATTTCCTGTGTGGAACAAAAAAGTAATGCTTCAGGTTCTGAGACCACAAAAGGGTATTGAAGGGTATTTTCTGTTAAATTGCTTTCAGATGCAAGAAACAGTTTTGTCTATATTATTAAATGAAACCTATTTTGATTGAAACTCGACAGCTGCAGTTACCATCCACTTTCAGAACAGCCTGTACATACTATAAAGAAATTACTTTAGTGTTGCTGTCAGGACTCTGGTTTGATCTCACCATGTTTTCTTTCCTTTTGCTTTGTTTCTGTCTATTCCATGTGCTATGATCGCTCATCTTTGTTTCTCCTTATATCTTAATTTCTCCGCTATATTTATCCTTCTGTGACAGTGGTTACATTTTTACTCTGTGCTGCACAGTACTATATGGTATTTTAGAGTTCTAAACCTTTATCAGGTGTGCAGTTGTTACAGAGGACTTATTTTATTTCTTTGTTCCAACTTCCAAGTGGCCTTGTCTACATTAGTCATGAATAAATTATGTTAAAACGTATAAATGGCTCATTCTTGAAAAAAGGCAAAAGAGCTGTGTGCGTGCGCACATTTGAATAATGTCGGGCTGTAAACGGGTTCAGGCTTTTAAAAAGCTGTCAATCAAAATGTACTTGTTGGGCTCGGGTCCTGTTTATTTACAGCTATACCAATGGTCCCCTTTGCGTGACTTGATGGTGATTTCAAGAATTACTTTTCACAAGTGATTGGATGGGATTTATATGCAGCTGTTATGGGCAAACTACCTACTGTAGTTAACACATTACTATTATTTATTTTTTGAAGTGTAAGCTCTTTATTATAATTGCATAAATGTTTTTAAAATAAATAAAGGCGAATTTGAAGTCCAGTAATAAAGAATGGGAATAAATAAAAAAAAACACCTGACAGCCTAAAGCTTCTCATGAAATGTTCACAGATATCTAAAAACTTTATTTATATTACATGACACAACACCTAAATTGAAAAGAGAATACCATTAAATGCATATACATTTGCTTATTTATTTAATTATCTATCTATCTATCTATCTATCTATCTATCTATCTATCTATCTATCTTAACAACTCCTGCTTCAGCAAATGTGTACAATACATTTCTCAATATCGGTCACCGATGGAGTTTTAGTTCCTTGCTACTGTAGCCTTTGGCTTGTTTGGTTGGGGACACTTGACTGATTGCACAGACACTATTGGAGGAGAGCTGAACTGGATGATGACATCACTGAATCATCAATTAACTGAAATTAATTTTTTTTTTTTTTTTTTGGCATTTTTGACAAACTATTTTCTACAGTGGCCTCAACGCCCTGCAACTTCAGAAAACACATGCAAATAGAAAAAGCAAACTGTAAATTCTAATAAGTTCACAGAACTCAAAAAAATAGTTTGTAACAGATTAGACAAAAACATTTAAGTGACGTTTTTAAATGTTTTAAGTTTACATAAAATGTAAAATTACATTTCCAGTTGCCTTAAATTATCATCAATTATCATTGTGTCATCTTATAAATTGATATTTTTCAACTTATAATAAGGGGGTAATTCACTCAAAATTTTCTCTATTTTTCAACTCATATAATGTGGCAAATACATTCAAAATTAGTCTTATGCTGTCCAACCTTAACCTAACCACAGGCTCTGCTCTTTACCACAATGGTAACATTACAAAACCAACATAACAGAAAACTTTGTAAATTCTAATATAACACAACATTTAAGTACTAACTTATGTCCCTCTATGTTAATCTTGTGTAAAAACACACAAAATAACACTTTTTTTTAAACAAAAATGTATTTTCCTTGTGTTTGACGCAAAGCATGCTGGGAACTAGAAAACACAATAATTTTAAGTTCACTTACAACAACAAAATTTTGAGTTTACAGAAATTATTTGAATTAAGTACAATTAACTTTCATTATTATTTGAGTGCAATTAACTAATTTAATTTGATTAATTTCACTGTTTGGTTTTACAGTGTACTAGCAAATCAAGAAAACATCAGTTTGACAGCAGGTGCTGCAAATGCTCACAACACAAATAAAGGTTTTCTTAATTTGGAGGTGTTTTTTTTCTATTTGCAGTGCATCTCTTTATTTGGTTGTGTTGTGAGAATTTTTAGTGCGTGTTGTCAAATTGATTAGGTTGTTTTCTTAAAGGGGTCATATGTTGTGATTTAAATTTTTCCTTTCTCTTTGGAGAGTTACAAGCTCTTGGAGCATAAAGAAGATCTGTAAAGTTGCAAAGACTAAAGTCTCAAATCCAAAGAGATATTCTTTATCAAAGTTAAGACTCTGCCTAAAACGGCTCATTCTAACACAACCCAACATGTCTACGTCACTAGGTGGAAATATTTGTGTAATGACGCCCAAATGTTGCAAAGCAAAGAAACAAGGCATGGTTTCAGTAAACGCATTTGAAGCAGCCATGTCAGGGAGATGCTGTGTGTATCTAGGTAAAAGCACTTTAATTGGCCTTCCAAAAGTAGAAATCTTTAAGATTACGTATGTAACAGAACAGCAACGCATTTTATGGACAACCGTTTCGTGAACCTAGGAGAAGACGTAATTCTGTCTTTTCTACTACTGTTTTTTTTTTACATTGAAGCGTGTCAACATATTCTGTTACACCAAATACACCAAATAATGATCTTTAAAAAAGCATCATATGACTACTTTAATTTAAGTGTTTTTTTTTTGTTTTTTTCTATTTGCATTGTGTTTCTTTATTTGGTTGTGTTGTGAGCATTTGCAGCATATTTGTTGTCAAATTTATAAAGTTGTTTTCTTTATTTGCAGGTGTTTCTGTTTGCAGTGCGTTTTGCTTTTTGGTTATGTTGTGAGCATTTGTAGCGCGTTTTCTCAAATTGATGAAGTTGTTTTCTTAATTTGCAGATGTTTTTTTTTTTTTTTTTCAGTGCGCTTTGTTATTTGTTTGTGTTGTGAGCATTTGTAGTGTGTGCATTGTCAAATTGATGAACTTGTTGTTTTTTTTTTATTTGCAGTTGCTTTTTCTATTTCCAGCACATTGAGCTCTATCGGCTGCCATAACTTTATTTTAGATGTATGTAACCAAACGGAATGTAATCCAAACCCAAAAAATCTTAAATAAATATTTAAGTTACATAACAAATTACTTTTTTTTTTAATCATTTCAGGTAGTTACATTGCTGATGTATGTTCAAGTGTTTTTCTTACTTTTTTCTCTAATAGATGATGCTAAAAAAAACTGCATGTAGTGTCATGGTTGTATATTTGCCATTGGGACTGTGGGAGTTTGAGTTGGACTTTGATACCGCAGGACCTTTTTCACATTTCCCTCCCATAGAAAAACACTTTAGGGTTAGAAAAACCCTCGCATTAGCATGTTAGTAATTCGATGCAAAGGTGATATAATACAAAGTAATTTGTTATAAATGTACATACTTAATAATAAAAAAACAAATCTAAACAAAAAAACTTTTGAGGATTACATTGCTCAGGACTGTTAAACGTCAACACAGTCTTGTGAAAAGGGTCCATCAGTACTGCACAGTGTCAGGCTCCAAGTGATGTCATCAGCACAAGATGACTGCAGCCACAACTTCAATATTTTAGCTTCACTTTTCTATAGTAAAAGGAAGTAGATAAGCGTCATCCATCTTTTTTTATGGTCTATGCAGCCTACAGCATGTCTTACAAACTGAAATATTAACAGTATCCCCAAAGAGCACTCGACCACAGTAATAGCAACAGTTGTGTTTTGGAAAATTATTCATTAGTTTAAGATCAGATGATCTTTGTTTACCTTTTAACTGCTGCACGCAGAGCACAGTCATTAAGAGCCTTCTTGACTCAGAGTGTTTGAGTAACTGATGTTATGACCATAGACTGTAAAAAAACATGGATGTAGTGTCTGTGACGTCACCCATAGGTTTCCGAAGAGAGTTTTTGAAACCAAAAGTGGGCAGAGCGGGCCGTCGCTATCTTGGCAGCGCATCAACGTGCTTTACTCTGGGGTAATCAAAAATAGGCAAAAGGGCAGAATCTGGTTGCTGAAGCTACGCCCACCTAACGCGATGGCGGTTACAGCAGCAACAATCCACCTTAATTATGCAGAACATTAAGGCTTAATATAATTTAAACAGATGAGTAAAAAAAAAATTCACCCTCTCACAGTTATCATGAAGGGTAAAATTAGCTATATAGACCAAATGTAAATTTGGGCAGTTTAACATGGGGAGTCTACGGAATTGACTCCCTTTTGCAGCCAGCCTCAAGCTGAAAGTCGATGAATTACAGTTTCAAAGAAGAAAGGCATGGTTGGCTTCACGAGAGAGCGAGAGGTTGCCGCTCAGTTATGACTAGCACACAGACTGGATAAAAAAATAAATTAAAAAAAAACTGCTGACATGGAGACATTAGCCGCATTTCCACTTTCGGGCCAGTGCGGGCCAGGGCTTAAAGCGGGCCGGGCGGGGCTCATAGCCCCGGGCCAGTAGCACGAGGCCAGAATAGCGCAGGGTTTCCACAGTGGAGCTTGAAGCACCACTGCATGTCACTAAAACACGCCCTTTACATGCCTCTCAGAACAAGGTCATGCAACCTCATCATTTCACCATCAAAGAGAAGTTATCAGAAAACTAAGAAATAAGTCACTGGAACATGCGCGATCACAAAACAAACATGATAAAAGAGGCCGTTTGTTTGCATGCTTTGTTATATATTCTAATTAAAAAGCATCGATGTTTTAACTATAGAATTGATTTAATTTATCAGGACTCAAAATTAATCACACATAAATACACTTATTTATATTTTATTTATTTATTTTTAACGCTCATGAAAATAGCCTGCTTATTCAGTCGAGTCTGTTTCTGTTTATTAGCCACAGTAGCCGTCATATTTAGAATGAATGATAATATCTCTATTTTTGTAAGCTCCCGAACAAAAAACATTATTAGGCTTTATTCTTTTATGATAGGCAACGTGAGATAAACTCTCGAGACGAGGCTTGTGACAGATAATATAAGTTACTTAATAAATATACGATTGTCATAGAGAATAAGAAGCTGACGTCTGATTTCTTCAAGCGGTCATATTTTACCATGTTTACTATGGTAACATGTTTAGCATGCACAGACTTTTGCATCGCTTATAAATATTTCAGCCTTGTATGGTGATTTATAATCCACATTGGATCAAGTTATTTCAAACACTCGCTGCTGACTGAAAGTGAGTTTTGAGCTTGATTTATTTAAAAAAGTGTTTAATGCTGGTGTTAAAGCTGTTATCTTTCTGAAATGATCCGCAGCCCAGACTCTCTATTTTTATAAAAGCTCCCGAACAAAAATCATTATTATATTTTGATGATCTGCAACGTGGAGCTAAACTCTTGAAACGAGACGACAGATAAAATGTTACTTAATAAATACACAATTGTGATAGAGAATAAGAAGCTGACGTCTGATTTATCCAAGCAGTCATATTTAACATGTTTACTGTTTAAAGTTAATGTTTTGCGTGCATAGTCTTTTACATCACTTATAAATATTTCTGCCTTGTTTAGTGATTATAATCCACACTGGAAGAGTGAGTTTTGAGCTCAACTTATTTTAAAACTTTTTCAATGCTGCTGTTAAAGCTGTTATCTTTCTGAAATGATCCGCGCTGACGCTCTCCAGACACAGAGAAACTCCGCCATTGTTCATAACCACTCGTCTAGCCCCAGCTGGCCCGCTTTGGCCCAAGGTTTTCGTTGGGTCAAAAAACCCTGGCCGTTGGCCCCAAGGAAGCCCCGGCGAGGCACGATCAAGCGGAAGTGACTGTGGAAACGCGACTGGCCCTGGCACGCACTAGCACGCCCGGTCTTAGCTCGATAGTGGAAACACTACCAGTCAATAATTTGGGATTGGTTTAGTCTTTCTGAATGTCTCTTTTGCAATTAATTAGCAATTTATTTATGAATTATTTATTTCTTACCACAAACTTTTTAATGGTAGTGTATCAATGTACTCTTTTTTTTATTTTTTATTTACATTTCAGGTAGATACATTGCTGATGTATGTTCAAAGGTTGTTGTTTTTTTTTTTTTCTAATAAGTTTTTTTTTTTTTTTTTGTAAGTTATTTGATGCTAAAAAAAAAACAGCATGTAGTGGTCTTGGTTTTGTTTTTGCAATTGGGACTGCGGGAGTTTGGGCGGGACTTTGATTCCACGGCTCCAGCTCATAATAGACCTTTTTAACATTTCACTCCCAGAGACACTGCATTAGAATTTCTAACCCCAAACTTTTTATTGGTAGTGTATCAAAGTTTCCACAAAAATATGAACATTTAACATAGTGAATACTTCTTGAAGTGGTAAAAAAAAATTTCCCCCCAAAACAGGGTGGTGTGACCATTATGGAGCGCTATAAACACATTTATGTTTTATTCTTATGAGAAGACAGAGTCTAAATCTAAATATGACTTCGAGAAGTAAAATAACTTATAAGGTTCCAGGAAATCACTGAAATGCATCCAGTTACCAGTCTTTCATAGAAATACTTTGAACAAACTGAGACTGAGAAATCCAGAAGAACTATGGCAATGAGACACCTAGAAACCAAGACACTTCAAGAAACCTTCCTGCAAAACTACCTGAAAAACAATGCGCAAGTGCACCTAGGACAAAAGCTTTTTTAATGCATAATTTGGTCACACCAAATGTTAATTTAATTTAGTTAAGTTAATATAAGTTAAATAATAAAATATATTTATGGCATTATTTTTGACAGCATCCTTTACAGCATTTTACAGTAGCTTTGCAGGTAAAAGGTTCTGTTTTTTCATGTTATTCCAGACAGTGTGGAGCACTGGCTGCTGTCGGACACCTTGCACAAACAAAAATCTCACTGGATTATACCATGTATTGTCAAAAATAATGTTTGGAAATGTAAACTGATATTTCCTACTGACACACTACAGCAAAACATAGAAATAACTGACTTATTTAAATAACTGACTTTTTTAAATATAAGAACAATGTATAAAACGTATTTTTAACTTAAAAGTAAATACACAGTAGTTAAGGCCACATAATATACTGTAAAGCGGTTGAAATATTTCTTAGCAGCTGTACTTTTAAAGGTTCTAATTTAGAGTTATTATGTCACACCTTTGCCATGAGTGTTGAATTCTATAGGTGTCAAGTTAAAAACAACAGAACATCTTTTAAGACTCTTGTGTAAATGTAACGTGAATCTGTAATGCATGGTATAATCTGGACAAGTCTGGGAATGATAGCATACCAGAATTTCTAGTATGGCATACGATAACTCCTGTAAGAAATTCTTCACCTGTTTGGTTCTCTTGGCTAACAGGGCAGGGCTGCTGGACATACTGGCCCCTGCTGCTCTTGTGCTCAGTGCTGGTCTCAGCTCTTGTGGACGATCAAACAGCTCCAAACGTAAACTAGGGAAATTCTTATAACTGTGGAGAAACAGATGATTTATAATTAGAGGAGTGCTAACATAAAACCTCCGAATTAGTCTGTGGTAAGTCAAATGGTAAAGTCTAGTTAATACAGTACAAACAGAAAGAATACAACAGACATTAGACCTTGGATATTCCTTCTAAATAGTATTTACTTGTCATGTGTCTTATTTTTACAGATGTCTTTAACACACACACACACACACACATATATAACACATGGCAGTGGTAGACTATGGCAGTACCATTCTGTTTATATGAAAACATGGTGCTCAACTTCTAACATAAAAGTGACCATTTATTAAAGTGTCCCGGAGGTGATTTTTTTAAAAACATTGTTTACAAGTCTATCTGGTGTTTTTAATATGCTTAAAGATATGTAGAAAAAAACAGAAATAGAGGGGGTGGGGGAGGGATGTGATTTCAGGAAAGGACCTCAAGCCGGAATTCGAACTCAGGGTGCCCAAATCTCAACAGTGCTTACATGTTGGTGCACTGCCCACATGGCTATTGCCGCTTACACTGCCCATTTCTTACCATCACAAATATGTAACCAATCCTGTCAACTTGCTGGGATGGACTTTTCATATTATCTCCACTGGTCATAAGTTGTGTTTTTACAGTGTTGAGCAATGTAGCCAATCACATTTCTGTTGTTTTTTGGAATGCAATCGCCAATAAAAGTGTTTAGACAGAATCCATTCACCGCTGAAAATGGCAGATTTTTTATTCATGTATGTGAATAATCACTTTAAAATAAACATGTAGACACAATGTAAATATGAGATTAATTGTTCAGTGTTGTAGAGTTTAGAGCTTCACTGATTACAACAGAACGTTGCAGCATTATGCTAAACTAAGATGAATGAGAGTTTTTAGTGATTTCAAGGGGAGTACTCTTTGTGCACTTTATAGGCTATAATTTCATTCAGAATTAAAAAAAAAAATCCTGGCACATTCACTCTCTAATAATGATTTGTCCAATATTGCCACTTGGCCTTTGTGAAGCGATTACTACTATAATTAACTAGAGAAAATAGTGAAAGTGGAGCAGGTCCTGGCTGTCATGATTAAGGATAATCAGGAATTAGTTAGCATATTCTTGGTTCCGCATATACTTAATGAGGTCTGTTTTTTTATTTTATTTTTTTGTATTTACACAGGAAAAAAGCATTTCAATATGTCATTTTGCTTATCAAAGATGAGTTTAAAGGGATAAAAAAAAAAGCATTATAACATGACAAATCTTTATTGACCTTTGCTCTCATACACAATAAATATATGAAAGCATTGTAAGAATATCAAAGGTAAAACTAAATAAATAGGTGCATATAATTTTGTGTGCATATAAGAGTTAAAGACACTGAATAGGGCTATTTAGTCCATGTGCAAAGTAAAGTTAAAAATTAAATTTAGTTTACACCATTTTATATTACATAGATGATATGATGTGATTAGTTTGGATGTTGTTGTTAACATTAATGTAAGAAACCAAAAAAAGAAAAGTTGTACATGGGGTATATATTTAGGGGAGGGTGGAACTGGATGAACGATAGATAAAGAAGCAGAGAATAGAGAGAGAGGTGTATTATAGTGCAAAAAGTGCTAGTGGTGAGCAAAGTGATTGGCCAGTATCAAGGCTGGACTGTGAGAAACGGACAGATACTCAAATGAGCCAACAGAAGCATGGACATAGATTATTCTACCCTTGTGCTAATGGATAAAGATGCTTTAAATGTGATTAGGGCTGAGGGAGATGTAGGGGCAAGAAAATGGCAACCAGATAAAGTGGGTGTGGACAATAAAGTTCAATAAACAAGGTTGCCTTGAAAAGGAAAGATCATAGAGGTGTAAATTTAAGGTATTTTTCTTAAGTTAATTATAGTATTTGTTTCCATTAACTTCTCTTCTATTCCTATTGTACTAGATTAACTATTTCACTAACAGGGTGTCAACTTCCCAGTTCTAAGATCTAAGTTGATGCAAATTCAAATGGTTAGTTAAAATCTCCATTTGGAGAATGTTTATCTTTGTCTTGAGGACTTAAGAAATAGTTGCAAAGCTCAGGGCGATACTTTAGCCAGGTAAGTTCATCATTTGGAGTGCATTCCATATACTCAGCACTGTATGTTTTTGATTTATGCACGTATGCATTTTTATTCAGACTACTTTTTCAGATTATTTATGCTCAGTAATGAGAGAAGCAGACTAGGCACTTCTTTTGAGAAGTCACTCACGCATCTTAGCAAGCTGTATGTACATGACTAAGCAAAACTATCATTCAGATATGAGCAATAAGCATGTCAAAATAAACATTATTAGTAAACCCTGCAACCGCTGACTATGAATAGACATGTGATACAGCATGGAAACATAAATCATACTGTGTTTGTTCATTTAGGCCACAGGAGAACTAACAACTTGACTGAGCCTGTTTTTTCTCCACTACAGTCATCTTTTGGTTCCTTTCCACTGTCACCTTTGGCTTGCTCAGTTGGGGTTTAAAAGACAATGGTTACCATGATAGTTTGATGTTTTGAGACTAGTACTGTGCCTGATATATTAAAACATGCTACAGTCTATCCCTTGCTTAAGAGGCCGAACCCAGACCCTTCTGTTTTAGCCAATTCTAGACCCATTTAAAATCTGTCTTTAATTACAAAGATCTTATAAAAAATTATCCTGCCACAGCAACTTATTTTTTTTTTTTTAGATTAAAATAAGAACTCTGAGGTCTTTCAATCAGGTTTTAGAAAACACCACTCGACAGACTGCACTTCTGAAAGATTTAAAAGAATATTTAAAATATATTCTGTTAACTGGTGATGCTGGGGATCATGCTGTCCTGCTTGCTCATCTGGAGCACTGTGTAAGTATAAAAAAAAGTGCTCTTGAATTGTTTATATATTTCTCCAATCTAAGTTTTAGAGTTAAGATTGGTGAACACTCATATGAGGTAGCTTCTTTGTTATGTAGTGTTTCACAGGGATCCATTTTGGCTCCTATTCTTTTTTTCAGTGTAAATGCTCCCATTGGGTTCTATTTTTAGGAAGCATGGTCTGTCTTTCCATTGCTATGCAGATGACACTCAAATCCATCTGCCCTTAAAACAGAGTTCAAATTGTCTGGAAGCACTTATGTCTTTTGTCCTGTCCGATGTGAAAGCCTGGTTGTCTTTGCATTTTCTTAAATTCAATGAAAGTAAAACTGAAATAATTGTGTTTTGTCTGTTGGATTCTCAGTACACCGAAAGTAAATCTTGGCAATTTAACTCTTCTGTGAAGCCTTGGGTTATTTTTTGATGATGGTTTAAAATTTGAAAAACAGATAAATAAAGTGGTCAAGTCCGGCTTTTTTCAGCTTAGATTTCTAGTGAAAGTAAAAACTATTTTTAGTAAAAATTTAGAAAAAGTAATTCAATCTTTTATCACATCTAGATTAGACTACTGCAACTCACTGCATTTTGGGATTGGTCAGTCAGCCCTATCCCACTTGCAGATAGTTCAAAATGCAGCTGCAAGGCTTTTAATGAGTACCAAAAAATTGGATCATATTACACCAGTTTTACGTTATCTGCATTGGTTGCCTGTGCACTATTGAGTTAATTTTAAAATTCTTCTCTTAGTATTTAAATCATTTAAGCCATTTGGCCCCTGCTTGCTTTACAGATTTATTGCATTTTATAAACTTGGGCCCTCTTGTCTCTGTGGTCGTCCAACCAGAGATTATTATGCATCCCACAGTCAAAGCTTAAATGCAGGGGTGACCATGCGTTTTCAGTCACTGCCCCTAGATTGTGGAATGCTCTGGCCCTCTGTTTTCGATCTGCACCTTCACTATCTGGTTTTAAATCCATGTTAAAAACCTACATTTTTTGATTTGGTGTTTTATCAATGAGAACTTTACGGTTTCTTTTAGTAATTATTTTGTACGGTGTTATTGAAATGTTTTTATTGTACTGCACATTGGTCATGGTTGTCTTTAATAGTGCTCTATAAATAAAACTGACACTGACAATGTAGACAACTTATCTGTGTGATACAGCTGACAGAACAGCATACGTTGTTTACGTTCAGTGACTACTCTCCAAAATAGCGCCAGGGTGATGTGGAGGAAACAAATTGTTCAATGAAGTCAATTTTTTGTTTTCATTGTGTACAATAAGTATTCTTGCAGCTTCGTAAAATTGCGGTTGAACCCCTGATGTCATATAGATTATTTTACCAATGTCAGAGAGCTCATGGGATGCATCAAACATATCTTAATTTGTGTTCTGAAGATGAATGGCCAAATCTTACAGGTTTGAAACAACATGAGTGTAAGTAATTAATAAGAATTTAAATTTTTGGTTTAACTAACCCTTTAAGCAGTGTGTTGTCACCATGGCAAAGATAATCTACTTTTATTGTTTAACTAGTTCAAATGTAAAGAGTTAGATAATGCTTTGTTAACAACTTATTAACAATAAATAATTCTCACTTTAAAAGATGAGATCATGGAAAATGGTAAAATGTCATTAAGTGTTTTAAACTAACCTTTACTTTTACATACAGTATATACATAGTAAATTTTAACTGTACACAACTCAAACTGTATATTCTGTAGGTATACTTATTAAAAAGTTTGATATGAATTGCAAAAAAAAAAAAAAAAAAAAAAAAATATATATATATATATATATATATATATATATATATATATATATATATATATATATATATATATATATACACACATACACACACACACACACACACACAGACATATATATACATACACATATACATATATACACTACTTTACGGGTAAATTTCATGGGTAAATTTTATTGTGTATAACCAGGGACAGGAATTGTTTATATATCATGTTATATTGTTTTAAATTAAAATAGTTAAGTATGTAAATTGTATTGCGTCTAAAAGCCCAACCAGGTACAGGAGTTGAAAATTAGCATTTGCTATAAACTTTTTTTGCAGCACTTCAGTGACAAGCTTGCTTTGACACTATGTTTGTTTGCATTGTCTGTCAAAAAAAAAAAAAAAAAATAAATTCAACAACTCAAAACTATCAAAACATGACAAAACTAACTTTTATATAGCATATGAGTATGGCCTCCTCCATGACCTTTCAAGCATAGCTCAAGTTTATAACACATGGAAGAGCAGACTAATTTAAAGTAATATATTTATCTTATTTAGATTTCTGTCAAACAGAGTACATCCAGTTTATGATCACTGATGATTTAATTTTTTATTTGTAATTTTGCTGAAAGTGAATTACATTTTTAGAAGCCCAAACTTAAGTAAATATTAGGGCCGGGACTTTAACACGTTAATTGAGATTAATTAATTACACAAAAAATAACGCGTTAACTAAGATTAATTACAGAAAAAAAATTCCCGCATTTTTAATAACGTATTTTTGCACCGCGGAACGTTTCTCACTGGATGCGTTTCGACGGACCGATTATACTGAAGCACCAACTAGCGTTCGCATATCACTGCAGCGCAATCGAGGAGCCTCAAGTATCATCTCAACGCAAAACATATAGCAGCTAGCGTGGACGTGAACTATGTATTATTTTGTTGGTGCAACTGGCAGTTTATGTTGAACTCTTTATTGTTTTGGCCAAGGTTATTGAGAGTTGGACTTAGTATGTTATGGCCTCTGAAGCAACAGATAGATGTTTTCTAATAGTCAGGGTTTCCAATGTTCTGAATGTAATTGACAGTCTTGTGTTTTACTTAAAAAACACTTTACAGAAGGTTCCAGCACCTATAAGCTTCCTGAATTTCTGAAATGTACTATTTCTAAATTGTTTCTAAATATGCTATTGCTACACTTAATGGCAAAAATTGCACTGGTCTGCTAGACTTGGTTGAACAAAAATAAACAATATTTTGTTGCTTAAGCTTATGTATTCAGTCATTATTCAATGGTATATATAAATCCATGTGAAAAAAATTACTTCTCACTGTTCTCAGGTCAAAAATTTATATGCGATTAAAATGCGATTAATTTCGATTAATTAATTACAAAGCCTCTAATTAATTAGATTCATTTTTTTAATCGAGTCCCGGCCCTAGTAAATATATTAAAAAATGTTAGTTTTTCCTAAATTATAGTTTTTGTGGAAAAGATGCAGTCTTTGTGTTAAATTAGGTGATATAGTCAATCTGCAGCAATTTCTATGAGAGGTTAGTTAAACACTAATACTACAAAGAATTTGAGCCAAATTTCACAAAGAAAATGGCACCTACTCCAAAAATATTGGCCAACTATCTATGAATTTCTTTGAAAACCACTTAGACAAACTTTCAGTGATGATAACCTACAATACTGTACATCTTGTCATTCTGATAAGCAATGAAGGTGTCAGAGCAAATTGCAGTGCTAAAAATTATCTTTAGTTGCCATTTTAGTAGGTTTTCTATTTAATTCAAGGAAAATATTTGCGAATCTATAACAATTCAATTCGCATATAAACTAGATTTGAATCTAATGTTTCGAATCTGAATTCTTTAAGTGCATTCACAGGATTATTTAAGTGCTTTCCCTAAATTCTTTAAATGAAAAATTACACAACAGCCTTTATAGTTAAAGAACCATAGGTTAGAGAAAAAAAAAAAAAAAAAACAACGACATGGCATACGTAAAAATGTATTAAGCCAAGATAAAAATAAAAATAAAAATTGCTTTAAAAGTATCAGATATAGGCTAATATTTTGTCACTCAAATGAGCCTGATGTCTGTTTGGTATAGCAACAAATGCTGCTTTCATGCATTAGATTTTCAGATAAACCTCACACTCTTATTTCAAGGTTGTTGTTAATGCTGTGGTTATTTTAACAGTTTTCTGTACATTCGGTTCAACAACATTATTAAAACACATTTATTATTCAATGGAACTGTGCGTATGCTTTAGACCAGAGATGTATAAAGTACTAGAGACCCATACTTGAGTAAAAGTACAAGTGCTCTATCAAAAAAGTGACTTGAGTAGAAGTTGAAGTGCTCTTTAGGCACCACACTTAAGTAGAAGTACTAAAGTATTCAACATTTTTTGCAAGTAGTCTATTTTAAAATTTACTACAAAGTAGAAGTATTGTGTTATGTAGCCATTAAAGAAAGTAGTCAAAAGTTTGAACATATTGTTTTTACTATTTCAAATGATTAACCTAAAGGACAATCACAATTCCTTTGACTGTAACTTCTTGTAAACAAAAAACGTTTACTAGGGTTAGTTAGCCCAATTTACAAAATTATGTTATTAATAACTTACCCTCATGTTGTTTCAAACCCGTAAGACATCAGAGGGTCATTTAGAATTTTTTGAAGCATCGAAAATACATTTTGGTCCAAAAATAGCAAAAACTACGACTTTATTCAGCATTCTCTTCCGTGTCTGTTGTAAGACAGTTCAAAACAAAGCAGTTTGTGATATCCGGTTCGCGAACGAATCATTCGATGTAACCGGATCTTTTTGAAACAGTTCACCAAATCGAACTGAATCGTATTAAATGGTTCGCATCTCCAATACGCATTAATCCACAGATGAATTAAGCTGTTAACTTGTTTAATGTGTCTGACACTCCCTCTGAGTTAAAACAAACCAATATCCCGGAGTAATTCATTGACTCAAACAGTACACTGACTGAACTGCTGTGAAGAGAGAACTGAAGATGAACACAGAGCCAAGCCAGATAATGACTCATTCACGAGTCAAGAACCGTTTCTGTCAGACGCGTCCGATTCGTGAACCGAGGAGCTGATGATACTGCGCATGTGTGATTTAGCGTGAAGCAAACCGACACACAGAGCGTCTAAACCGAACTGATTCTTTTGGTGATTGATTCTGAACTGATTCTGTGTTAATGTTATGAGCCCAGGTGTAGAGCTGAAGATCTTTGCCCGAACCCGATGGGACCCGTCGGGACCCGATGGGTTCGGTCGGGTTCGGGCTTAATTTCTATCATCTTACGCGGGCTCGGGCTCGCGCTCCGGTTTGCGAGGTAAACGAGCGGTCATGTGATGTGTTTCGATTAGCGCGAGAAAGATGCCAAAATGAATGCTGAGCAGGTGTAACGGAGGCTTGCCTCTGGTGATTTTTGGTTGCACCAGCAACTAAAGCAAACTCTGAGGTGTGGAGAAGTTTTGACCGTGTTTATAAGGAGAATAATGACGCACCATCAGTGAGCGCAGGAGCGCGCTGAAGACATCTACAGTGGTTTCAATCATTTTCCTCCACAAAAACATGTAGACCAAGCCTAATCTCTGTGAGTAAAGGTTTTTCAAATGATAACTAAATATTCATCGAGTCTTAAATGCATAATGTTGACAGAGTATATACGCTAATGTTGGCATTATTCTTTTATTAAATAAAGCAAATCCGGCGGAGCCTTTATCTTAATTTCGTTATTGCCAAATACCCATCTTAATTAAAAATGTATCTTAATTTTTTTTTTTAAATAACTCGTTTTTATTGGTGCGTTGATCTATTTATAGGTT
The DNA here is from genome assembly GCF_003368295.1 of Carassius auratus. Taxonomy (NCBI): domain Eukaryota; kingdom Metazoa; phylum Chordata; class Actinopteri; order Cypriniformes; family Cyprinidae; genus Carassius; species Carassius auratus. The sequence continues at coordinate 728,300 of NW_020524479.1, forward strand.
AAATGAGTTTATGTCTAGAATGCTGAGATGTTACGATGTCACAGAGGACTTATTTTATTTCTTTATTCCAACTTCCAAGTGGTCTAGTCTATGTTAGGTATGAGTAAATTATGTTAAAACATGAATAAATTACTCATTGTTGACAAAAGGCAAAAGAGCTGTGTGTGTGCGCACATTTGAATAATGTCCGGCTGTAAACGGGTTCGGGCTTTAAAAGAGCTGTCAATCAAAATTTATTTGTCGGGCTCGGGCCGAAACCTGTCGGGCCTAACTTTTAAGGCCCGATTACAGCTCTACCCAGGTGCAGTCAACGCCAATGACGCCATTGCGTCAAACGCAAAAGAATCGGTGAACTGTTTTCTTCAACTGGTTTATTGAATCAAACTATCAGAAAGAACTAACATTACTGGTCATCCGAGAACCGATGCAAACGGTTCTTGACTCGTGAACGAGTCATTATCTGGCTTGGCTCGGTGTTCATTTCTCTCTTCACAGCAGTTCAGTCAGCATGCACATTCTTCTTAATCGCTTGATTCGCTCAATGATGTGCCAGCTTCATCAAACCTGCCATCTACAGTTCTGGCAGTGGTTTGTAATGGAATGATTCGTAACATTTTTATAATTGTAACGAGTAACGATGCAGCACATAAAAAAATATCAGAGTAAAAGTATTAAACTCAGCGAAAAAATGTACTGAAGTAAAAGTGGAAGTAAAGTGAAGTGCGAGCGCAATCCTGTGACAGTCACAGGTAGTTAGTGGAGCACGTGAAGGAGAGCAGTTTGAGATTGCTAAAATTAAATGAAATACAAACGACCAAGGAATAACATAAATTAGTGAAGTACAAGTGACCATAAAAAAAATAAATAAAAAAAAACTATAAAAAATTACTTGATGCAACTCTGTAAATCAGAAAAACACAAAGAAATGTAATATTTATAATAATAAAAATAATTCATTAAGTTTTAAAAGTATTTCAGTACAGAAATGTGAAGTGATCAGCTACTAACACAGCAGCAACAAAAACTACACAAACTAGTTATTGTTTTGCTCACATTTGCTTGTTTCTTTGTTAAAAGGTACATGCTATTTTATATTTAACTTAATTTCATTTAAATTAAATTTGTGTTCTTGTACTGGAACTGATATTCTGAATCATGGGATTTCACTAGGATTGTTACTGTAATGATGGTATTGTAATATCGTTACATGTGTATACCTATATTTGGGAGGGGGGTCAGGACCATCTTCTGGGGGTGGTTCCGGAGGCATGACGAAGACTGTGTGCTCACTCTTCTGTGACTCATCCAGTTCCATCAGCCTGGTGTCCTCAGATGACTCACCTTCAGCCTATGCAATGCAGTTATAGTCTTAATGCATGAATCACCCGTAATGTTTTCAAACACTAATGTGTGTGGCAATTTAAAGAGCTCATATGCTGACCAATATGGTCAACATCAACTTTTTTTTTTTTTTGCTTTCACCTTTAACAAGCACTCTGGCATGTAATATCCATCAGCTTGCAGACAGTTCCTGGAACTTTCCATTACTCTCTCCACATTATTCCCATGCTAAGAGTGTTTAGATAAATTATGTGCCAATGCACCCAACAGCAGATGGTAGGGTAAATTATTTACTCCACTAAACCAACTGCTCTGCATATGAAGACCAATATCCATCTGTTCCTACATATCCTTTAACTGCAGGTCTAAGACTAAAAATCCTTTATCACATTTATGTCTTTAAAGCTGCCACAACAAAACAGATCTGAGGACAGTAAAACATGAGCCATGTTTAATATCAGCTCCATCTGATGCAATCAGGTCTTCTATTAGAAAAAGAAAAAAAAAAAACCTGGCCAGTTTGTGTTTTGCTTTACTTTGCCTTACACTGGGTGTAACACTAATGTGACATCAAGCATGACACAGAAACACCTAACTGATAGGAGTGGCTCACCTTTGTACCCTTTTCTGTTCCTTTGTCGGAAGGAAAAAGCTGAAAGAGAGACGTTGGAAACAATTTCAATAATAGGAAACTCTGCATGCTCTGTTCTTGACATAGGGAGATAAGCTTCCTATTAGTGCTTCAGAAACTAAAATACTCAAAAACAAATTTTTCATAGCTCCTTTTTTGCTTTTGTTTTTTCATTTTGTAAAATAAAATGGGGTGTTTCACTCTGAAAAATCTGCTATATAATGGTGGATGTTCAGAGTGGCTGCCATGTTGTAATGACGTATTTTAAAAGCTTGGTAGTAGTTTCCTTTGTTGTTGCTAGTGTATAAACCAGGGTATTGCTATATGGTTGCTAAAGTGTTTTGAGTTTGAAAATTTCTATAAAAAGAGAAAGAGAGAGCGAGATAAAGAGAGAGAGAGAGAGGGGGGGGGTGGCTCATGCATTGCAATCCAGTCAAAATCTTACTTTTCCAATGCAGTCATCAAAGAAAGCCAAGCTGGTGTCTTTGTCACTAACAAAAGTACATTCCTCAATGAAGCGGATGAAGATCTGAGTCTTGGTGAGCTGAGAGTAGAATTTCTGATGTGCACGATCTCTACTCTTTAAGAATCCTAAAGAAGAGACATCAGAATTATTCAGTGACTAATCAGTTGTAGCTCAATACTTTGACAATTACATTTTATACATGCACATATAGAGACATGCTTTGTTATACATTTTCATCTATGTCTGTTAGCTTTGAGACTAGCTGTATGCAAATGTAGCCCTAATAGCTTAACTATTAAACGCATTTAAACATTGTTCTTAAACATTGTGTGAACTAATGGAGCAAAGAGATTGTGTAAAATTAGTGTAAAATGAGTTATGAAATAAACACTCTAGAATAAGAATGTCCCTCCTTTGATACCACCTGACTAGCATTAGCAAGTAGCAAATCAGGTTCATGGCCGTGATATTAACAACAGGCTACTAGCTATTACAAAAAGGGGAGGAGCTCTTCAATATGCCACAATAAGAAATGGGACATCCTATAGCAGGAATCCTCAAATCTGGCCCACGAGATCCACTTTCCTGCAGAGTTTAGTTCTAACCCTAATCAAACATACCTGAGCATGCCAATCAATGTCTCCAGGATCATTAGAAAATCACATATAGGTGAGTTTGATCAGAGATGGAGCTAAACTCTGCAGCACATTGGCCCTCCAGGGCAAGATTTGAGGAACCCTATCCTACAGTCTTGTGGACCTTGGACACAAAACTAAGATCTCATATCACTACACAGAGCCACTATTTGGCTGGTAGAGTTACCTTGCAGGTCATAGAGCGAGTCTGCAGCAGTAGCTTTCTCAGAAGGTGCTTGTGTGATTGGTTTGAGGTAGGTTCGGTAGCCCTTCAGTATGGATGCCATAAAGCGCAGGAACGCCTCCTGAATCTCCATCTCCAGCTCTGTCTTTTTCTTATGCCAGGTGAAGTCTGCCTCGATAGGGGTCATCTCCACTGCCAAGCCTTCTAGTGCTGTACGCCGAACTGTATTGAAAAAACCCTCACATAGGTCATACACAGTCACAACTTTTTTTTTACTGAAAAAATTTCAGAGATGCAGCAGAAGGAGATAATTTTAATGCATAAAGAAGCTGTAAAGGTGAAAGGAAATCTTACCAGTGGCAAGCTGGTGGTGAAGATTTCCTAAGGAGTTGATGAGACCTTTGCACGGCTTCTTTGGGAGGTTCTTCCAGTTACTATTTCTTTTTTCATCAGACCTTAAAAAAAAGGGGGGGGGGGAAGGTAAATATCACAAAAAAATATATATATATTTAAAATATAACAAATAGCAAAAAATTCCAAAATGTTTAATCTTAAAGTTCAAGGGTGCTCACAAGTATATAGTGTTGGTGTCCAAGTCCACACAGACCACATCAGGTGGGGGATCGTAGAGGTCAAAGTATCTAGAGTCAACGCCCACAATGAAGGGACATGGTGCATTGAGGACCCCCGCCAGAGACAGAGGGCAAAGAGGGATATATGGACACTGCCACTGGAATGGGAAGATCATCTAGACGGAGATGATAATGACAATGGTGTCCCATTTATTAATATAAAAAATTATCAAATATTTTCATTCCATTCTGGACAATTGGTTTAAATGAGAACACACTTTAACAGTACTTTCATTTACCCTACTTGCAATTTACATTTACAAACATTTTGTGCTAGGGATGCACCAAAATAAATATTCTGGGCTGAAACCAAAACCACAAAATTCCGGATGCACTTGACTGAAAACCAAAACTGAAAATACTTTGTAATATTATATTACAATTTGTAATATTTATTATTTTATTAAATATTATGATGTAATTTTGTAAGACTTTTTAACTTAACTGAAGCCCAGAAAATAACCACACTTTTACTGAAAGTAATATATAAAAAATGCAAAGAAAATATATAATTCAATATTGATGTTTTATTTTTATTCAGTTCTATGCAACAGAATCAGATATATTTTTTTGACTAATTGTCCAAATAATGTATAGTCCTACTACAAAGCAGTTCTTATCAGAGCATGTGAGCACAACATAGTAGTGAGCAGATCTGTGAAGAAGATGATAACAGTATTTTAACTGTTGCCCAGTATAGCTGTAGTACACTGCAAACAGAAACACTACAAGCACACTACATACAAATTTCCTGTTGGCACCTTATTTGAGTGGACTTTGCTTTTCCGGTAAGTTAGAGCGGTGAATAACATAAGTGGAATGCACATTGATAGAGCGGAAAACGAAGTTGGGCTTCACACCACGCAATGACGATAGCTAGAGGGAGAACGAAACCTGCGTGCTGAAAACTGTTGAACAGTTTGACAAAGTTTGGCCGTTTTTGTCTTTTGCCAGTGCATTCCTATTTTGTGCTTAGTGCCATTTGCCATGTGTGAATTCAAATTTTGATTATAGGGGATGCAGAAGACTTTCATTATCTGGCATAATTTATTAAGATTATAGCACATCAGTGTACATGGTTCTGAATCTGTAGAAGGTTTTTTATGTTTTTGCTGTGAAACATCGTACAAAGTAGCAAACAAATTCATTGTTTTCAAAGTCAAACACTCACCGCCACAACAGCCTCAGCCACCCCAGTCAGTACAGCTGGTCTCAGGGAGTGCAACAGGATCTTGCTTTCCAGCAGGATAAAGTGAAGCAGTGTGGCACAATTTTCTGGGCCCAGATTCATCAGCAGTGTACTGTAGTCTGCTCCACTGAAGAGCAGAGAAGAGGAAGAGTGGAAAATAATCGAAATATCAGAAGCTAATTTTACAGAAGTGGTTTAAATTCACGGTAAAAGGACATATTTCATATTGATATATTTCAAAACACTCAATAAGGTTTAGATTGTCATTGTTCTGAAAGGTGAATATTCCTTAGTATTACTTCAAATCTATTATTATTTATTACTTTATTATTTACTTCTCTTTTCTCTTCAAAAGGTTTAAGAACAGAAAAGTAAATTGACTGTTCATCAGCTAGAAAAATATATATATACGTATCAGTATAACTGTGGTGTGGACTTCCTTAATCTCATGAAATTAAAACAAACATTAAAACTTTATAGTTATTGTTGTTGTTATAGTTATTGTCCTTGGTGTGAACCGATCTTAAAGGGATACTCCACCCCATGTCGTTCCAAGACCGTAAAAGCTTTGTCCCAAAGAAGAACAAAGCTTTTACGGGTTTGGAACGACATGGGGGTTAATGTCAGATTTTCATTTTGGGATGAAGTATCCCTTTAACAGTGAAACTACTTTTCTAGGATTAATTTCTGATTAAGTGTTACCAGTGTAATATCTGTGTTTGGAATTTGCTCCATTTTAAACAGTCATCAATCTAAAAATATATATAAAAAAATAAAAATTAAAAACTCAATGTAATTCCTTGCCCAACAGACACTGTAACACTGTGATTTTTATTTTACCTAGAAAAAAATTAAATCATACTAGTTTGGAACAACATGAGATTAGGAATTTTCATTTTTGGGTGGACTATCTCTTCAACAGCATTTCAAAATGTATCTGTCTCTGATCTGACCTAATTAAACTACCACTACTCCAACTGAAAGGAAAAGATGGAAGAATTTCCTTTGGAAAAAATGGATGTTAAATATGACCAGCCATTCTTGTCTGACTTCAAACTGCAGCTCTGCTGGCCAGAATTAGATAAAATGACATTCTAAAATAGAAAAGGTCATAGGTCTGACTCGATACATCTGGATTCATGAAATGATATACAGTGGCTACAAACACTTTAAGACAATTAAATCATTTTAAAAAATATGAATGATATATCAAAATAAATATCAATATTTTAGCTGCTTGTTCAGTATAACTAGCGAACAACGTAATTGACGTAATAATACAGTTACCTTATGAAGTCTACGTAAAAAAATAAATAATAACACACACACACACACACACAGCACTGTGCAAAAGTCTTAGGCCACTTGTATTTTCACCAAAAATAAATGGTTTTAAGTCAGGTATTTCTATGTTTTGCTGTAGTGTGTCTGTAATAAATATCCGTTTACATTCCCAAACATTATTTTTGACATTAAATGTGATTATTGTTTGCACATAGTGTGTGACAGCAGCCAGTGCTCCACACAGAGATCCGATCTCATCATCATTCAGTCCATCTGGAATAACATGAAAAAACAGAACAAACTGAGAGAGACTAAATCCAGAAGAACTTTGGCAATGTCTCCAAAATGCTTCAAGAAACCTGCAAAGCTACTGTACTATACAAAGTTTTAGGCACTTGTGTAAAAATGCTGTAAAGTGAGGATGCTGTCAAAAATAATGCCATAAATAGATAGTATTAATTAACTGACCAAATTAAATCAACATTTGATGTGACCACATTATTTTTCAGGTAGCTTTGTAAGTAGGTTTCTTGAAGTGTCTTGGAGACATTGCCACAGTTCTTCTGGATTTAGTCTGTCTCAGTTTGTTCTGTTTCTTCATGTTATTATTCCAGACAGAGTGGATGATAGTGAGATCTCTGTGTGGGGCACTGGCTGTTGTCAAACTCCTTGTGCAAACAAAAATCTCACTAGATCTAAAATCTGTCAGATGAAAGCCAAAGTCTCACAAAATACTGTGGGAAACACTTCGGTTTCATTAAGATTTTACAACCAGAAACTATCCATACAAAAATGAATCATTATTATATGCCACTTGTTTAATATTTCATTATCTATAACAACAGTATCTTCACCTATGTCCATACCTTAATTAAACAGAAATAATTTACCTTAGTGGTAAAGGTGTACAGACAGGTTGGGACAGGATTAAGGTGTCATGTGCCGACAGCTTATGGGGGGAAAAATAGATCTGGCATTACCTAAACAAAGTCTAAACAATCCGTTGTGACAAAAATTCATACAAATACATAACATAAATTTATATAACTCTATAAACAATTATACACAGATGAGCCAAAATACTAAGACCATCTCCCTAATATCCTGTAGGTCCTCTGTGTGCTGTCAAAACAACGACACCTTGACAACACCCTGGCATGGACCTTACAAGACCCTTGAGGGTATCCGGTATACTATGATATCTGGCATCAAAATGTTAGCAGCAGATCTTTCAAGTCCTTTAGGTTTGCGAGGTAGAGGTAGATGGATCGAAATTGCTGGTAAGGATGTCCACAAATGCTCAGTTTGACTGAGATCAGGTATATTTCAAAGGGCAGGGCAACACCTAGAACTCTTCATTATGTTTCATTATAAAACCATTCCTGAACAATGTGTGCAATGTTGCAGGGTGCATTATTCTGTTAAAAGAGGCCACTTCCAACAGGGAACACCATTGTCATGAAGGGGTGTACCTGGTCTGAAACAATGTGTAGGTAGGTAGCACTTGTCAAATTTAGCTATATTTAGGAATATAGCTAAGAGTAGGGCTGTGTGATTAATCTGAATCAAATCTAAATCGCGATTTGAGACGTTGCGATTTGCTAACTGCAAGAGCCTGCGATGTGGATGCGATATTACTCTGTTCCAGAGCATATGTTTGACTGCTAGCCTTCAGTGACCATCTTACTAACCAACTTACTAACTCCTTTCTTCCCAGCTCTGCTCTTAGCCAACTGTGTAAACGCCCACCATTAAAAAACAAAACGGAAAGCAGGAGCGAGACAAAGTGGGATTATGGCGTCTACAGGGTTAGGTCAATAGTTAGGCAAATTAAAACTTAAGAAAAACATTATGTAACTTAAACTTTGAAAAGACAGACAACTAACAAAAAAGATAATATACAAGAGTTGTGTCACAATACACATCAAGAGCATCTCTTATTGCATGTTACGCTATTCCCAGTTCGGAAGACCGCACACACAACCTTTGTCTCTGAATGTTTCTCATACTCGCTCCTCTCTTCCTCATGCGGCGTGAATCCCGCATCACGGACGAGCCGTTCACACTTGCCGCACTCACACAGTCTGTTTTGTAATGCTCGGTTATACTCGCGTGCGGCCCTGCACCACAAATCTCCACGAGCGCATCTGGCAGTATGAATGAGGCTCGACGCACGTGAGCAACCTACGTCGACTCACGCCTGGATCCGCATTTAAAACTAATGTAAATTCAGTCTAACTGACAGTGCATCCTAGTGCCTTCCCTTCCCTAGATAAACAATATCAAAAGCAACCTTCTTCCACTTTTCTAATGTCCAGTTCCTACACTTTCGATGGTCGACAGGGGTCATTGTAGACTCTAAGACTGTTCTGTGTGATCTTTGATCTTTATTCCTGCCTATCTTGCTTGCATCCACAATACTTTCAACAATATTTACTTCACCTGTGTCTGGTCATAATGTTTTGGCTCATCAGTGTATTGTTACAAGTATTAAATGTATAACTTTGAAATCCAGAATAACAGAGAAAAAACTATCCTTCTTACCTGGACCAGTATTCTTGGCCTCTGAGGAGAAGGGAAGGAGACATTGTGCATGAAATGGGATATGTGTCTAAAAAAAAACAAAAGAAATCAATCACATTAACCCAACTCATAGACTGATATCACAATGAAACAAATGACCTCTTTTGTTAAACACATGGCTAGGTGATTTACTATTACAAATATACTGATAACAGTCAATGCAGAGCTTTCCAAATCAGTCATTTATGGGGTTCCATTATGGTTACTATGCTGCCTATGTAGTAGAGCTGGGACGATAAATCGACACAGAATCTATTCGTAGACTGATTCTTAGATTTTCAGAAAGCATCGCGATTCCTCTGGAATCAATTCGGAGTTTAGATTTTAACAGCAGATGGCACTCTAATCTAGTTTTTAATCTGCACACTCAAATGCTCATGAAGAAGAGTGCTAAAAAGCGCTTGTGCATTCGGCTGAGTCATGTAATTTCATCTCAGCTTAGAAATTTGTGACGGGAGAATAATGTAAACAGTCCACTGTGAACACCTTAATTTACCGTAATTCGCTTCAACCTTTTCAAATTTTATGAATTATTATTTTAGGTTCAAGCGCGTGTAAGGATTTGGAAACGATTAGAGTACTTCTGTTTCTAAAACATGCAGTGCCATCTGCTGTTCAAAACTAAGCTCAGAACGGATTCAAGAAAGAATCGCGACGATGCAGAATCATTTCTCGATTCACGATGCAGTTATTTATTTTTCCCAGCCCTACTATGTAGATATTTTTTTTTAGGTTTTGGAATAGATTCAGATTGTGCAACATAATGTAATTGTCATCTTTACTTTTTATTGCAGTAATGTTGTCTCTATTTTTTTTGTGTTTTTAAAAAAATTTAATAAAAAATCGTAGTGAACTGCAGTTGAAGTAAGAATCTGTTTGTACTTCTCAATGGGCAGAGGGTTGACTCCATTGGCTGACAGCTTGTAAAGGAACATTAGGAACTTCCTGAAGGACTCAAAGAAAGGCCAGCGGGACAGCAGACAGATGCACTTGTTGGTGTTGACTGTGCGGTTGGGTATGGCCTTCTTGTCCACAGTGGAGACCAGACCTAGCTGGATCTTTTGTTTCTCGCTGAGACCGTCCACAGGATACGGTTCGTAGAACTGTATCCCAGCTCCATACACCTGCAGAAGGGGAACAAAAACAGGACACAGTTAAATTGTTTTTTTTTTTTTTTGCAATTTCAACTTATGCCATCCATTAGATCTTAACAGATTCAGATGGAATTATCGGTCTTTCACATAAGGTAATTTGAAATTAAATCTGTAATACATGTCTCCACAATTAAAAGAATGAAAATTGCAAATTTTGCACCACACATATAGCTGAATGACAATAGTATCCAGGCCCGACGTCAAGGGGGGGGCTTGGGGGGGGCGTTCTGAAGCCCCCCTGTAATGATCTGAATGACCCACCCCTCCACCCCCAGTATACTGTATGATTTTAAACTTGGAAGGCAATCTCAAACAAATGTGATTTCAAATGAGTGGTATCCCTCGGATTTGATTTGTGCCACTTCAGAATCAATTTGACCCCCTTCATCCATGCTGATTTTAACCATTCGATGTGGATGGTCACTGCTGTATTGGTCACAACATTCACTGCTAAACTCAAACTTTTTTTTTTTTATTTGCAGTCTGGCGCTGCCTATAATGTATTACAATAATACCACATATAGTTTTATACCACATAAAATGTATTTAAAATGTAGGTTTCAGACATTTAAATTAATCAATTCAACACAATTATTTGTTAGATAGACACAGTGTTTGTGAGTTTTTTAAAGCTGGAGTCTGAACAAGTAGGTAACAAGTCTGTTTTATCTGACCAACTGAGAAAAAAAAGTATTGCAATTAGGGCTGTCACTTTTTATGCTGCTTACTCGTGCTGCTGTTGTTTGTGCCTGTTCTGAATTTTTTTATTTTTCATTTAGCCTAATGTTGTGAGATATGCATAGTGGCACTTCATATAAGTTGGTATTCTAAGTTGATAACCTGCTGTTTCAAACATTAAGTAATAATCCAGATAGTCCTGTTTATGACTCACTGTTAATACATTTGTGATTGAATCTCCATTAGGCTATGGTGTTTTTTTTGTTTGTTTTTTTATGTGCGGGGGGAGGGGGGTCACGTAGATATTCGAATATATTCGAATACATTGCATGATATTCGATATCTGTTTGAATTTGATTTTTCTCAAAAGTGACAGCCCTAATTACAATAAATCGTACTACCAAAGGTGAATAGTAAAAGGGTTCAAATGACGTTGCTAAAATGAACATTATTTGGTGTATTTGGTGTAATGTGAAATGTGTTTATGTGGTTTAAGGTAAAAAAAAAAAATTAATAAAAAAAAAAACACTATTTCCCACATACTGTACATTGTTCTGTACATATTTTTTCTCCACTATGCCCCGCTTTTCTGAAACACGTAATTGTTTTTACAAAGCTCATCAGTCTGAAAAGCGAGGTGTGCTCTGATTGGCCAGCTATCCAGTGCGTTGTGATTGGACAAATGTTACACCCCTCACCATACTGTAGGGGTGTCCCGGTCAGAACACCAGCCCACATGACAAAAACAACAAAACCCATTACAAACGAGATGAGTGGGAACATAATTACTATTTTTAAAATAACTTATGATGTGTTCACACTAAATGCAAAGCAAATATGCTCATCGTGTCCCTCGCTTATAGATTGCTCGCAGAATGATTTTCGCGTCACATGTGCTGTTTTTATTTGTGTAATGTGATAAACATCCCACGAGTATAACCATGGTGAGGATAAGTACAATTGCTGCTTTGTACCTGTTGTGGAAGTCCCAAAAATGCTGGAAAGGCAAAGGCAGATGTGTCTGGGCTCACAGCACCATACAGAGGTGCAACTTGATTCTAAAGTTGTATCATAGATTTCGGGGTGCCCGCAAACAGCTTCAATAATGCACTCCTCCATTTTCTGATTCAACCTGATGTTCTGATGAGCTCTTTGCTGATTGGCTTGCACGAGAACATGTCAGGCGAATTTTCCCCTCAAGTTGAAATTTTTTAACTTGCGCGGAAGAATGGATTGAGGCAAATATCCATGTTCGTGGCAAAGACGCAAATTCGTTTCCATCCATGTCTTTGCATTGACTTTGTATGTAATGTAAGGTAATCTCGCAAATACTGCAAATAATTAAATTACTGTTTGGTGTGGATACACCATTATACTGTCTTTTTATACGTTGCGTATAAAACCATGTCTGCATTTGTGAACAGCTAGAGTGAGGAAACGGCAGGGGGCTAGAGTGAGGAACGGGTGGCTGCTAGAAAGAGCAACAGCCTAGAGTGAGGACCCCTTTAAATCTAACGATCTACTTTTTTCTCAAATTGTTAATGTTAACAAACATTAGCATTGTGTGACTGTGTCTGTATTAGTGTGTAGATTTCAGTTTCTGTACAGTCTAATCTCTAATTATGACACCATTTGATTTTCATTTAAAGAAATTATTTTTAAACCAAAAGGCAAATTCTTCCTAAGAACTGGTTCTCGTTAAAATACAAATATTTTGTGATCCCACTTAGGCTATCTGTAATCAGATGCACATTTAAAACTGGAATATAATCTAAATTCAGTCACATGAATTTCATAAACACACAATCCTTTCTGGATTACAATCCACCATCATATTCCAGCTGCTGTGAGAAAAGGCTACGGTATAAAACGATCCTAGGTAACTATAAAGTTCACAATATTCTTCTCCTAGTTTAATGGTGACTCAATTTTATTTATGTTAATCCAGAAGATCAGATTCTGAGAATGAGCATTATAAAGTTTAAAATAAATAAATTAATGTACTTTCACTTACAGACATTTGACAATCAGAATACACCCCCCCCCCCCCCAACTGACATCGATAGATTTTTATTTACCTTTTCTCCATTGGAGTTGGTGAGGACAAATGTGGAGAAGACAGGTAAAGGGTAGCGTGTGTTAGGAGCCCAGCACTCAATCTTGGCCCCCATAGGAAGGCAGAATAGGGGTACAGACTCAGAGAGGGGAAATGATTCATAGTCCTCCTCAGGATAGCGAAAGATCAGACCTGCAAATGGAATGATTCATTAGAACCATTGTTGTTGAATGTTCGCCATGTTTCTATGATAAGATACCATTGATATCCAGTCTTATGGAATCAGCATTAATGCTATTTAAAAATATGCTATAAAAAAAAAAAAAGAAGACAAAAAGAAAAAAACATCCTCTTGATGTAAGTGGAGTTATTTCATTGTGATTAACACGTCATGTGACAGGAAGTGATGCAACATGGAGAGAAACTGGCTGCACTGCTGCCAACTCTCGCAAGACAAATTAGCAACTAAAGTGTCAATAACAAGCCCAGTATTTATTTTTTATTTTTATCATCAATATTATTATAAATTATTTAATACCAATAAAGGAGCCTGCAACATATTAAACAAACTACTCCTTTACCTAAAAAAGTAAAAACAGAAGTTATTTTACAAAAAATCAAAAGTCGGAACAATAGTCATCACCTGTGAGCAGAATAAGATTAGAGAGATGGAAAAGAAGAAGAACACAAGAGTTTCCAAGAGGAGCTGTAACAGTCACATATTTATAGCCTAATAAAATACATGCAAACCAAATGTACATACTGTACATTATTATAAGCCAACTTTTTTTTTTTATGGTAATAAAGCCCATGATAATACATTACAAAAACACTTTAAAAATGTAAAACTACCTAATTAAAAAAACTCATCCCACTCCTCTATTATGTCTACCATAATTTCTTGGATTACATCTTCACGCTGAATTGCGCTACAGCACTTATAATACTGCACTAATTGACCTTTAACTGTGAGCAGACACAGTGCCAATCAATACACTGGAGACGAAAATAAATGTAAAGAAACAAGAAAGAAAGTTACTTGTCAGATTTTCTTAACAAGCAACAATATTTTTTAAAATAAGCCCAAAAAACTGATTTTTTTTTTTTTCACACAACTTTACAAAAAAAAAGAAAAGAAAATAAAGCAGCCCAAAGTTGTGACTGACTGGTTGCTGACAAAAAGTGAACTCTGACATTAAGATCATGACCACCATACTAAAGCATAAAAGCAGTCAGCCTTTAAACTTATCAAACAGACATTATTTTACAGAGCCCTGGGACCTTTTTGGGATTTCTTTACAAACAAACAAAACCACTGCAAAATGCACATACTGCACATCAATCAGTTTGCAGTTAGTGCTTATTTTCAGTAAATCTCAGCAGAGAGGAAATGCTGCTTACTGTGAAATGTGCACTGACATTTAAACAAGTCTCTAAGAACACTGTTAGAAAGCTTCTGACAGAAAAAAATAATAAATCATCTGTCATCAGAGAAATTAATTTAAAAAAATGTGGAGAAAGACAGATAGATGGACGGACAGAAACTGGTGGCAGAGATGGAGACTTACCAGCCTTATAAGCAATGGAGTTGGACGCAGACACTGACTTCTTGTAACACAAAAATACACTCGATCCCCACTGAGTATGAAAAAGGGGAAAAAAAAGGAAAAGAAACAAATTAACTGAATTCCTGAATTATATTTTGTTCATAAAAGAGCTCAACAGCTAGTAGCACACTGAGGAAACCTCTATGAGCCATTTTTTGAGGGATCCTGAATCATTAATTAAAAGGCAATGACCTATTTCTTTGGAGTACTGTTAACTGCTTAAAGATATGTTATAATAATGTCATAACCATACTGATATGAGTGTTGCTCGAGTAGAAAAACATTATTATTCTTATGACATATTATTAATAGTAGTAGGGCTTTTAATTTTTAATGTAATTAATTACATGATGTGCTGATTAATAAATAAAAATTAAATCCCAAATTTATTACACATCAATTCTGACTGAGAAATTATCCCACAAACATTATTTTGTTAGATAAGAAAAGCAATATTTTTACTTGACAGAATTTATACACAAACTCTTGATACAATTCGGCCATAGTTTTTGGTTGTTGTTGTGAATCTGCATCTACAGTGGAATTTAGATATATTTACACAAACTCACAAATTAAAAATTAATCTATAAAGCAGCTATGTAACCCTAACTCAACACTAAGAACAAGTTATTAATTTACAGGTAACACTTTATTTTAAGGTGTCCTTGTTACCCGTTACATGCACTGTAATAATACAAATACTGTAATAACAATAAATTATGCATTTTACATGTAAGTAACCCTAAACCAAACCCTAATCCTAACCATATAGTAAGTACATGTAGTTAATAATTATTACCCAGTACTTAAATGTATATAATTACACTGTAACAAGGACACCTTAAAGTAACCAATTCACGTTACTTGCCATTTATTTGTGTAATTACATTGCAACAAGGATGCCTTAAAATACAGTCTAACTGGATGTGATTTTAAATAAATGCTGAACTCACCAAGCCACAGTTTAGGTTCTTGTCAACTTTACAGAAAGTGTGAGGAGGAGTCTCATTCTTGTTTGTGATGATGACGCAGATGTCAGTCACAGCCAGTGAGTTCTGGGGCTGGACGGGGGGTGCGCGGCGATATGTGATGAATATTCGCTGGGATGTGGCAGAGCTGTTGTTTACATTTGCACAGCGGCCAAATGGTGTAGCTTCAATGATCTCACAACCCTGAATGAGACGCTCTTTTCCCTCATATAGGACCCTACAACAAAGAACAAGCACTAATCAGCAACTTAACTCACAGAAAACAGAAAATAACCCATTAACAAGTACCCTTAGGCTCTTCTTGTGATGGCATTACATTAGCATTAGCAAGGTCTGTGTAAACGTGTCCAGCCATGGCACAACAGGGTTTGTATGCAAGGCAGTGAAAAGAGAAGAGGAAATGTGGAACACAGATTCTTTCTACATAAGTGCAATGAACAAAGTATATACGCCAATGAAAACCTAAATTATATCAGTTCTTCACCTAAAGTGATTAAGACTCTTTAACCCTCAATCAACCTTTGTGACAAATTTGGACAAAATCTTCTTTATTTTTTATAGTTTCCTTAATCTGAGTGGTACAAGACTCGGCTACTTTCCTGTTTTCCATCTGAACACGCACACTCAATTCAACAAAGTTCAATGGTGGAGAAAAAAACAAAAGACTTTTAATTTGTCCTTTGTGGACAAAAGTGGGCACCCACTGGAAATTAATTGGAAATACTAAAATGTAGACCTTTGTGCCCAAATTTATCCATGACGGACAATTTAAAAGTTAAAAGACTTGGATTAATGTTTTAGAAAGAAGTCCTTTATGCCTCCGAGGCTGCATTTAATTGACAAAAAAATTTTAATTTGCTCAAAAAAAGTAAGGACCTGATGTCACTCTAACACAAATCAAAAGTAATCAAGTTTACTCTTTAGTCTACAATAAAGCAATGTTAAGCAAGCCCACCTAATTATCATTAAAAAAAGAATAATAATAATAATAATAATAATAATAATAATAATAATAATAATAATAAATGTTGCAATATTTAAATATGGTAAGAAATTCATTTGGGAATTAATATAAAAGTAAATGAAAATATACATTTAAAAAAAAGGAATGAATAAAAACTAAAGCATTTAAAATAAATAGTGAAAATAATAAAGCTATGCAAAATTAAATTCAATTATATTTGAATTGAATTCTATATATATATATATATATATATATATATATATATATATATATATATATATATATATATATATATATATATATATATATATATATATATAACAGTAATAATTGTATTTTAATAACTAATTATCAAGTCATTTATAATTTTTTTTCTATTAAATTATAAAAAAATATTTTTCCAGAACAATTATTATTTTCATTTCATCGTAGTAAAGGATAAGTCCAAGTACCATGCATATTTTACTAGGCTACTCGCAATGTTATGAGGATGAAAAATTAACAGAAGGGGAGATTTAAAATGCAGAGGCTTGGAAATCCCCCCATCCCAGCAAATCGCAAGCATATGTGTCATGCTTAGATGCATGATATGATATAAGCATTTGCTTCTTTACAAAAAATAAATGTATCATGTTGGTAGTTACAAGTTATTTTATTTATTTATTTTTATAAATCACCTTTGTGTTTTTTGTCATAATTTAAAATGGTGATAACTACTTTTTGACTTTGTTTGAATATTAAATACCTGTTCAAGGGTACAGCTACAAAGAGGTACTGCTACCCCATTCACCCTACAAACTCACCCGATGTCAATGAGTGGGGGCTTCCCACGACTCCTCTTGTAACACAGAAAGAGTTCTGGGCTCTTGAGACTGCCATGGTTGAGATTGGCTGGCTGACCACTGTAGGTACTCTCAATGCAAGTGAAACCTTCAGGCACCGTTTCTCCTGCAGACTTGTTGATGACGGCAAGGTCAGTGATGGGTGCCTTGGGCCCACTGGACTTAGCTTCAGATAGATCCTGCTCTAGTGGTGTGGACTTGTCTGTCAGGCCGGCCACAACAAAGTAGTCTGTCACACGGTGACCCTTATCCTCAATCATGGCTGGACGGACCTGTATGGAGAGAAGGAACTGTTGATTTGATGTTTTTATAGGTTTCAAATCATATTTGCATGTTATATATATTATTATTATTATTATAAAAAAAAATATTAATAAAAAAAAAAGTTTTTACTTTGCTTTACACATATCTTGGACACTGTTATTTGTTATTCACCCAACTACAAATATTCACTTAAAGCTGCGGTAGGTAACTTTTGACGATGAAGAACATCGTAGCCGGAACTACTTCTCTCTGTTTATGTCTATGAAGAATCACAAAGGTACTGGGTTACTCCGCCGCGGTACCCCTGAAGCAATATAAAATAGTCTGAATATAAACACTTATTATAGGTGCAACCTAGTGATTCAGGACAAGCTAAAAACACTGTTTGGAAAATGGATTCATGGTGTACTCGCTTATTATATAAATTTTTCTACATTTTGAACACAAACAAAGTTACGGACCGCAGCTCTGATTGGTTGTTTCTTATCGGGAGCGGTCAGTAACTGCAAATGGCAATAGGACCACTGGGAGGAGCCAGAGGAGCTTGATTTTTTTCACAGATTATCCGTCTCATATTCTACTGTCAGGACATAATGACAGGTTTAACAAATATGTAAAAAATATATTTTTACAAAAGTTACCTACTGCAGCTTTAATGTATCATTTATATTTTGAGAGCATATACTGCCTTATCAAAGTGCATCAGCTATCAAGAAATCTGAAAATACACAACACATGCTACGCTAAGCAGATGCCAACAAATAATAAGCACTCGATGTGCATTCAGATCATTCTTTTCCTTTAACTGTTATTATTATCATATGGTAAATGTGTCTAATTCTAACAGTTGATAATATTTCTATCAAAAATTGTGGTTCCTTGATTTATGTGAAAAGAAGCCCTAAATTGTGGCAAAATACTAAATTCAAATTAATAAAATTAGAAAAATTGCCGGGCCCTACTTGCCATAGCATGCAGAAGTCAATGCCGTTTGATTAAGTAAATGGCACAGGATAGTGTTTACACAATAATACATTATTGTTATACATTATTGTGATGTTATATTATTATACATCACAATACATTATTGCTGTAAATATGGTTGGAATGATCCCAAATTTTGTATGACACTGAATTTTACAATTCTTGATACCATCTATAGACTATAGCAAAAACAAATACTAGCCTAATTAAATGTAAGCAAAAGTTATCAAAGTTACAGAAAAAGATCTGTCAGAATAGTACACAAGCCCCAAATATTCTTATTTTGTGTGTTATTGAGCTTAAATGATTTAAAGTATCTTGAAAGTTAAAAAAAAGAGCAAAGATAAAAAATGCATAAAAAATTATTTCAACTTCATGGTAACACAGAACTGCAACATGATGTGATTATAATTGCAAAATTTCCATTAGTTTGATGTATCTACTGGTTTATTACCCAACCCTAATAAATATACTGTGCGTTTCGGAACTCTATACTTCCTAGTAATGTTATAAAACAGCTTTTATTGAAACCAAGCTGCCACAATGACTTGTCTACTTCCTCTTTATTACATAACAGATTCATATTATCAGCACAAGACTGTCTGCACAGACACTGATCAACTCTTTGTCTCTTTGGCTTACCAGTTGATATATTTTAGGAGTGGAAAGATACTACTACAGGTTTCCAAAAGATGTGTGCCTCTAAGAACATTGCATACCTTCTGGAGAATTCAAACATTTGTGAGTTGGTTGTTATTTCCAACAATGTTAGTGCCTGATCATGTCAGTTAGTGAATATTTATTTATTTCACAATTGGACAAACAAACTCACTTTTAATGAATAATGGACATGACCATAATGACGCAATGAAAAAGTAACCATTTTAATTCTAAAGCCTGAATTGGTATAAACAGTTTTGATTTTAAAGACTCGTGTATAAAAGCTAAATCATTCATTTCTTTTTATGCACTGCTAAAATCAAACCTGAATGGTAAGCTTTACATTGCTCCTTTTAGTTTAACCATTTAAGTTAATTGACATTTTTGACGATGTTCCCCTGCATATTAGCTGTCTTTTTCAAATTTTGTGGTGATGGCATAAAGTATTCAAAAGTTAATTTTTTATAACAAAATAGGCATTTTTGTGTAGCTCATGACTTCCTGAAGGAATTTTAAAACCTAGTGCCATACACAAAATTAATGACTCATAACTCCAAGACCTTAGCAACCGAGTCAAAAGGTAGGTATCGTTTGATGGAAATCTTTCTAGACATTTAGGGGGAAAAATCTCTGCAGTTGAATATTCTAATGTTGAGAAATAGGTGATAAAATGTAAGAAAAATTAGTCTGGTCAAGGGAATTTTTTTCCTATCATTCTTATTTAAATTATTTATTAAAGAAATAAGGTAGGATAATTTTTTTTTTTTTGGTGATGGTCCCCGACGTGTGCTGTACGGAAATTACATTTTTGGTGATGTGATATGAAGTAATCAAAAGTTACAGTATTTTCATAAATTATGAAGAATATTTTTTTCTATTTATCTACAAATAACATCGCACTACTTATGAGTTAATCAAAGTGGCCACATGCATGGTAAAGGTCAGACTCCAAGACTCCAAGCTTCCAAATGACACTTATTTTGGCCCTGTCCCAAATGGCACCCTAATGCGATTGGGATTACCGCAACGAGCAACACTTACCGCAACACTTCTCCCACTTGCATTGTGATCTGTTAACCCTCGCTTCGAGTTAACCACCATATTTATTTTTAAATCTTTTATATATATATATATATATATATATATATATATCCCTCCATGGCCCTTCTGTGTCCAAAATTGTGAAAAAACATTGTGGGAGAACATTTTCACATTGACAGCTGTCATTGTAAGACAGTGAGCAACTCTGGTTGTTTGTCCAAGGAAGCAACCATAACTAATGGGGGGCAGGGATTACAATAGGTCAATTGCTAAGCATTTTATGTTATATTTTTCTTCAGCCCTTGAATTAAAGCTTAATCCTCTGAAGTCGATTAATGTGTATACACATTATGAGTCATTTTCTCCTGATAACCCCAAAAAGAACTTAAATTACACTTTCAGTTTTGGTCGTACAGATAAGAGCAAAACATCAATTGAATCTGTAAAGGGTCTACTTTTTTATATACAGACATAACAACAGAACTTTGTGCACTTATAGAATAAAGATAACAAACAAGGTGTGCTGTCTGCAGCCTTTGTCTGCGCTGATCTTCATTTACACACGCGTCATTAAAATGAACTGTAACTCTGTGAATACTCAACGAAGAGACATGAGAGAGATATCTATAGAAAGCTAGACATATCTACTTTTAAACTAAACTCTGCCGAAAACACATATTCTGTGATAAAGTAATACATATGAAAATAACGCGATGTCCATTTTTCACATCTCCCTTCATTATCTTCTAATGAGACAGATTCTAATGTTTTAAACTGAAGCGCGTGGCTTGAATACGCCCACACAGCAGAAGTTCCTTTTAATTTCACTGTTTGCTTCGTGATGAGAGGAATAAGACATATAACACCCCAAAAAGATATGGTTGAGGATTTTAGATTTGGATTTCCTCAGAAAAAAAGGATGAAGTGCTTTATTCAGCAGAGATCATAAACATGAGTAAGTCTCTTTTTATTTATTTATATACTTGTACTAGTTTTCACATAACGAGTAAACATTTTACTAGTTAGACTTTTTCCAAAGATTTTTTTCAAACTATAATTCCTGACTAAATGTATAATCAAGTGAAATATTATGAAGTTTCAATAACAATATACAATACTATACAATTCAAAAGCTTGATGTAAATAATATAAATGTAACAAATACATGTAACTAACAAATGTAACAAACAATGCTGTCCTTTCAATTTATGCCCCAATTTATTCAATTTATAATATAAAAAATATTCTCAGCTCTTTTCAACATTAATAATAATAATAATAATAATAATAATAATAATAATAATAATATTATTATTATTATTATTATATATATATATATATATATATATATATATATATATATATATATATATATATATATATATATATATATTTATTTTTTATTTTTTGTAGAAAATAAGATTGTTAAAAGGATTTCTGAAGGATTGTGTGACTGGAGTAATGATGCAAAAAATTTAGTTTGAAAGTCAGCTTTGATTGTTCCTAATGAACTGTTTAACGGCACTCATGATAGTTGACGCCTACTCACATATTACTTTTACCAATAAAAAGTGTCTTAGAAAATTTAAATTAATATATTGTTTTCTGTAAGTAAGTAAACAAGATGATTTTCACATAATTTACAAAGAAAGATTCTAGGCTACAAGCTCCAGTCCTCAAAAATTAATTAATCTAACAATTATTAAAACGATTAATTCATTAGAACGAACCTAACATCTCCTTTCCTAAGTATATAATATGGATAATAAACAAAATAAAGGTTAAGTGATGTTTTATTTTTGGATAAACAATTTTATTCACAATATACACTTCCAGTCAAACATTTTTGAACAGTAACATTGCTTTTAAAGAAGTATCTTCTGCTTATCAAGCCTTTATCAAAGTAAAGCAAAAACAGTGACATTTTGAAAGATTTTTTTCTATTTAAAATAACAGTTTTTTATTTGAATATATTTTCAAATGTAATTTATTCCTGTGATTTCAAGGCTGAATTTTTTGCATCATTACTCCATTCACAAGTTCCTTCAGAAGTCATTCTAATATACTGATTTGGTGCTCCAAAAAAAACTTTTTTCATTATTATTATTATGTTAAAAACAGCTGAATTAAATTTTTTACGTTTCTTTGATGAATAGAAAGTTCAGAAGACCAGCATTTATCTAATATATAAATCTTTTGTAACATTATAAATGTCTTTGTCAATTTAAAGCATCCTCGCTAAATAGAAGTATTAATTTATACAACAACCCCACCCACCTCAAAAAAAAAAAAAAAAAAAAAAAAATGGTGTTGACTCCCAAGCTTTTGAATGCTATTGCGTATAATGTTACAAAAGCTTTTTAAGTCAGATAAATTCTGATCTCTGAATCTTCATATTCATCAAAGAATCCTGAAAAAATTTACTCAACTGTTTTAAATATTGATAATAATAATAATAGATGTTTCTTGAGCAGCAAATCAGAATGATTTCTGAAGATCATGTGACACTGAAGACGGGAGAAAATACAGCTTTGATCACAAGAATAAATTACACTTTAAAATATATTCAAATAGAAACCAGTTATTTAAAGGGGGGGTGAAATGCTATTTCATGCATACTGAGTTTTTTACACTGTTAAAGAGTTGGATTCCCATGCTAAACATGGACAAAGTTTAAAAAATTAAGTTGTATGTTTAAAGGAGTATTTTTGTTCCAAAAAAACCTCTTCCGGTTTGTCACAAGTTTCGGAAAGTTTTTTTCGAGTATGGCTCTGTGTGACGTTAGATGGAGCGGAATTTCCTTATATGGGTCCTAAGTGCGCGCTCTTCTGCCGGAAGAGCGCGCGCTCCCATATAGCAGAACACTGAGAGGCTGAGCACAGCCTGATCAAAGCGAGAGCGTCGCGAAAAGTCACAAAAGAAGTGTGTTTTTGGTTGCCAGGGCAAGACAACCCTGCACAGATTACCAAAAGAGAAACAGCATTAAGGGACCAGTGGATGGAGTTTATTTTTACAGAGCATCAACGGAGTTGTGCAAGTGTTTTTGTTTGTTCCCTGCATTTCGGATTGCACATCGTTTATTTCTTAAGGATAATGCAGTCCCAACGGAAAAGGGTCACGATTGTGTGTTGGAACCACATGCGGTGAGTAAAACTGCTTCTAATATCTCTGTGTTGTTAACTTAGCTATCAGCGCGTGAGCACATCAAGTAAACAACATGCGATGTTGTCATCAAACTGCACATGTACAGCTTAAAAAAAAAAAAAAAAAAAAAAAGACGACATAAAGTGGAACTTTCCAAAACCGCTAAGCAAATATATACAGTTTCAGTACATACCACATAGCATACCGCCTTTGCTGATGCTGCTCTTGTTAAATTTCAGCCTCTGGATCTGTGTCACAGCTTCCACATGCCCTCAACTCAAAAGCTTACTGGCGGTCGTGATTCTTTAGCTCCGCCCACACGTCACGCCTCCAGGCGCTCATGTTTTTCCGGGAAAAATCGGTACAGACTATCTTTCTCTTATAAATATAATAAAAATAAAGACTTTTTGGAGTTATGAAGGATGCAGTACTACTCTATAGGTACTCAAGATTAACAGGATATTGAGTGAAAACGAGCATTTCACCCCCCCTTTAAATCTTTAATATATTTCACAACATTACTGCTTTTGCTGTATTTTGGATCAAATAAATGCAGGATTGGTGAGCAGAAGAGACTTCTTTAAAAAAAAAAAAAAAAAAAAAAAAAAAAACAACATTACTATTCAAAAACTTTTGACTGGTAGAGTAATCTCTCTCTTAAGATACCTTACTGGTTTATGCTAATCAAAATAGTCCTGAGCTAGATAAGCTTTGATCTCTGCAAACCAAACTATCACTTTAATCAAATATTTAATAATAATGTTTGATACCGTAAAACTGCTTGATTTAAAAAAAGTGAAGTGACATTCAGCCAAGTATGGTGACCCATACTCAGAATTTGTGTTCTGCATTTAACCCATCCGAAATGCACACACACAGAGCAGTGAACACACACACACACATACTGTGAGCACACACCCGGAGCAGTGGGCAGCCATTTATGCTGCGGCGCCCGGGGAGCAGTTGGGGGATCGATGCCTTGCTCAAGGGCACCTAAGTCGTGGTATTGAAGGTGGAGACAGAACTGTACATGCACTCCCCCCACCCACAATTCCGTCCGGCCCGAGACTAGAACCCACAACTCTTCGATTGGGAGTCCAACCCTCTAACCATTAGGCCACGACTTCCCCAATATAAGGTATAGCATAAAATACTATATAGACGTGACGTAAATGCTTTACCTAGCTCGTGCAAACATCCACATCGGTGTAATACGAGGCATTTTTAACTGCTGCTTTCACGCTGCTGTGATATTTTTGTTGTTGTTATTTCGTTATTAAGAGGAAAACATATTTTCACATCCAAACGCCATTCGGTTTCTCTAAGCAGTGCCGAGCAAGCGCTGTATCTCTTCTCTTGAATTGCATCGAGGAGGGCTGAATAAGAGTCTTGCGTCACAGCGCCACACTGGTCAAACCGCATTATTGCAGGCTCTAAATTAGGTTAAATTAAAATCAAACGAATACTCGACAACAAAAATATTTGTCGACCATTTTTTTTTTTTTGTCGATAACATCGACTAATCGTTTCAGCCCTAGTCAGTGTCCAATTATATATGAACCTAACTGTATCTCTGCCAAACTCAAACCTCTAATTCAAGTAACCTCTAATGGTGAGTAAAATCTAACAATTTATTAGCCAATGTCTAAAGATGAACATTGTTTAGTTGTTTAGTGCAAAATGTAGTTGCATACACTAGTGATTTACTTGCCATGAACAGGGTTGAAATTTGTGAGAATAATTAAACCTGGAGATGTCAGCTAAATTAAGATATCAATAATTCAAGTGGACACAATAGTTTGTTTCTTTACCATTACCATGGCAACAGTTTCAACCTCACTAATTTTTTGGTTATCTTCTTTTGCTGCCTCTCTTGAAGCCTACATGCTCAGTCTAATAAAAGTGCATTCATATATGCGTGACCTTACACTTACTTTATATATTAAACATTATATCATCTTCTTAAGTCTCTCTGTTTGTGACAGAAGATCAGACCACAAAATGAACTCCTTTCAGAACAGTTTCCATCCTAAGAAACAGTTAATATCCATAAACCAGGATGGTTGTCCCTTATAGCAGTATATGCAAGATTTTCTGGAGCTGTGTGGTCACACTGTATATGGCACTGAAGATTTGGTTTTGTTTCTTCTTGAAGTAGGGTAAAATTCCTACCCTGCTGGACCAGAGTCATCACAGTCTTAACAGTCTCCCCTGAGCACTCAAAACAACCTAAGAACATTCTAATCTTCCTAGAGTAGCTGGTTGTCACTCCTGTCTCCCCTGTAGCTCCAGAGTCCATTCCACTTAAAGAGGCTGGCAAAAAGCACTACTTGATCCCAGTCTCTGGCACTAGCCTTAATTCTGCCAAGAGTTATGCATCTTTCTCTGATTTTGTATGGTCTCTTGGTCCTTCTGGGTGTTCCTCATCCTACTGCTCCACCATGGCCTTTAGCTTCACTGTGGCTGGCCCTATCATAGTCCTTGCCTCTTCTGCTACCCCTCCTG
Source organism: Carassius auratus (assembly GCF_003368295.1). Taxonomy (NCBI): domain Eukaryota; kingdom Metazoa; phylum Chordata; class Actinopteri; order Cypriniformes; family Cyprinidae; genus Carassius; species Carassius auratus. Next base: position 754,133 of record NW_020524479.1, read on the forward strand.
TGGTCTCCCACTCTGCAGCCCCTCCAGAGGTGTCCCGCTCCCCTAAAGTCTGCGTTATACTTTGCGCGTCCAAGAGTCAGCTTTTTCTTTTTTTTTTTGTGATATGCTATTTACATTGCAAATAGCTAGATTCTATATATAGATGTTAAAATAACAGGGTATTCGGCTAACTACTTGTTGCAAATAGTGGCAATTATCTGCACCTCTGCTTTGTAATACATTATAAAATAGTATGCAATAATAACTTATTGAGTGTAAATTAGGATTTTAGTTAAAATTATTGAATGGATGCCACCTTGTTTGGACAAAAGCCCTCCCTACACCTAGGGATGGGTACCGAAACCCAGTATTCAACTGGCCCCGGGGCTAAATTATGAAAGACCGTAGTATCAGTAAGATCTGATGGTATCGGTTCTGCTTTCGGTACTGGAGGGGAAAAAATTAATGTACTATGTATTTTGATTAATAATGTTATCGTGCACATTTTATCTCACCAAACATTTCTAATGTGTGATCATATTAAGACGATTGTCTGTGAGATCTGCGAGATCTCTCATGCGCGCCGCGGAGGCTGTCTGTCAGTCACACACACACACACACCAAGAACAAGCGCAGCGCACACACACGCATAAGGGGCCGTTCACATATCGTGTCTTTTGCGTGCTCAAGTTCGTTATTTCAAATGTAGGGGCGCGGTATGGGCGCTCATAATGGAAGCAACGCGGTTGCGATGCGCACGCGGTGTGACGATCTCGTTTTTTCCAAGGCGTGTCTGCACTGCATCGAGTTAAAACATCTAAACTTTTCAGAATGCCGCAAGTGCACAGCAGGTCATGTAACTTCCTCACCTTTTCTGTAACAACATTGAAAGCTCAGCCAAGATGAAGGAACAGCTGATAGCTGTATGTGGATTTTTTTATTAATTTCGTAACAGAGCTACTGCAAGCAGTTTTCAGTGCATGTTATCCATTGCTGAAATTTCAGCGTCTTCATGGAGAGAGCAGGTCATGGTTGCTTAGCAACGGCAGACGCCTCAGGAGCGCAAGTGCCGAAGGCTTTGGGGGAAAAATATCAGAAAGCGGCGTAGCGTTTTCCACGCAGTTTTAGACACGATATGTGAACGGCCCCTTACAGTATGAAAACTCCTGCTTAATACAAAGAGTGACGATGGCGGAGACAGCAAAACATTCCAAAGTGTGGTTATACTTCACTAGAGTTGATGCAGACAACGCTGGTTGTCATAAGTGCAACAAAATTTTTGCATGTTAGGGCGGAAACACAAGCAATCTGTCAAAGCATCTTTCAAAAGTGCATTATGTGCAGACAGAGAAATCCAAAGTTTTCAACTGCCTGACACAACACAAAGTAACACAACACAAAGTACCAATAAGAATACCATTAAAGTACCGGACCGTTAAGCAGTATCAGTAAGAGTAGTTATACTGTTAAAATTAACGATACCCATCCCTACCTACACCTATAGAAAAAAAGATGGCAGCATCATATGCTGCGTTTCCACCGAAATTACCCTTAACATTTGTACCAGGAACTTTTTCCCCAGGAACTTTTTTCCCCCCAGACCTGTTGCTTTCTGCGTTTCCACCATGGTCTAAAGTACTGGGAAGATTAGGCAAATAATCTGGTGATGTAGGTCTGCGTGCGATTCTCAATACAAAGTACTCAGATTTTTTACTTGCATCCTTGGTAGTTCGGATTTTGCGCATTCGACTCGGAAGTGTGATGACCATGATGATGTAAATCAGGTAACTCTGCAAACACCAGCGTACTTGATAACATCAGTCAGCTCGCTTTGGCTACTGCAATTTTCCTCACTGTATATTTACAATAAAACTAAATAGGATATCAAATACCACTACCTCTTTTCGTTTTTCATTTAAAAATAATAGCTGCAGGAATGTACTGAGTTCAGGGAAATGTGTATATATACAGCCATTACATTAAAACAATGCACTGAACTCCCGCTGATTGCGTGGAGCTTACAGTCTACGAAATTAGCAAAACACATTTTTAAATAGGCGCTGTTTTTATAAATAAACTAGGGCTGTCACTTTTTATTTGATATTAGAATATGCATTATTCAAATATCATTATATTTAAAGTTGATAACCTGCTGTTTCAAACATTAAGTAAAAAATAATAATCCAGATAGTCCTGTTTATGACTCACTGTTAATACATTTGTGATTGAATCTCCATTAGGCTACTGTGTTTTTTTTTTTTTTTAATGGGGGGGGGGCATGCACGTACAGTAGATATTTGAATATATTCAAATACATTGCATGATATTCAATATCCGTTCGAATTTGATTTTTCTCAAAAGTTACAGCCCTAAAATAAACCACAGATTTTAGTTTAAAACAACTACATTCTCGCCTGAAATACTTTTAAAATTACATTTCATGACACGATAACAGTAATATTTTGAAAATAATCTGAATAAATGTTGGTTGCAATCTAAATGCTGCATGAACTCAACCAATCAGCATGTTTAGAGCCCAAGTTTTGGCATCTTCATTTGTAAGGCCCTATATCGTTCGGTCCCAGAGATTTTGGAATTTCAATATGGCTCCAGGAGTAAATTGTTCAAATGAACATTTTCAGTGGTCAAAAACAAATGTGGGTCAATTTGCAAAAATAGGATACATCTATTTTTTAAAGAGGAATGGCTGAAGAACAAATAATTTTAAACTAGAGATACATCTAATTTACTACTGTCGATGCAACTGCATTGTACATTCCTGTGCGATATACTTTTTCTAAAATTTGCATGCCTCTAACTCATGAAATATGGGCATAAAGCCAATACACACCAAATAAACATTTTATGGTTTTTCAGAAGTATTGTTTGATGTTCTAGTCAGAGAGGCAGCGGTTCTCTTCAAACGTGTGGTCAGACAGGAACTAAGGAAACATGCTTGCATGCTGGTTAAGCTCCGCGAATGTGGCATTCAAACCACGCTTCCTAAAATCCATCTTGCAAATCACAAATCCCTTCCAAACAAAATATGAAGAACTTCTCGCCCACACTCTCTGATCATTGTCTTATATTGTATCTTATACTGACCTACATACAGTACCGGTGCTCTGATCAGGATTTCTCACAGAAAGCAGTATCTGCCAATATGATCCCCAATATAAATCTTTTAAAGGTCTTTTTCTTTCTATCATACAGAATTATTTATATTGATACCCCAATCAGGATTTTTAGAAATGTATATCCAGGGCCTGAACACTACATTATCACAAACATAAATTAAAGATGCAAGCCAGATTGAAAGGCAGTGCCGCTGCTAGCCATTTTGGTGCCCTAAGCATAATTCCTTTATGATGCCTCCCACCCCTACAAAAAAAAAAAAAAAGAATTTTTGTTTTTGCAAGTTTAACTTTTTATTACCAAACATAACTCAATACCAATAACACACAACAGCAGCTTCACAGTATAAAACTTAAGAACACTTAAAAGAAAAAGTAAAATCTTCACAGCTTTGCTGACTTTGTAAACAGTAAACAGAATAGCAAAATAAAAAAATAAAAAAAATAATCCAGACTTTTTTTTTTTTGCAAATTCAATGCACTTTGAATAAATTAAATTAAATAATCATCAATAAGTACAAACAAGAATAGTCAGTCTTCTTAAATAAAACAAAGATTTAGAGGACTAAAAGTCACAACTTTACTTACTTTGTAAACACAGTAGGCTATGTAGTAGAGCAGCTAAAAACACACATTCAAGTAAAGTGCAAAATCTTCTTAGACCAACTGTTGTCAAAATAAACCAAAGACATACATTTTGAGGAAGCCATAATGCTTATAACCACGCACGAATAACCGGAACGGACCATCCGGCATGCGTGGGGGAGGGGGACTTTCTAGACTAGACTAGAGCAATTATTAAATATCTTTCTTGTTCCCGCTTTAGCCATATAAATGGCTAAAATGAGCCTAATATTTCTATAGGCTGATGAAATAATACCGGCATTTAAAAAAAAAAATCATTAGGCTATTTTTGGTGCCCCCTCAGCACTTGGTGCCCTACGCACAGTGCGTGATGCGCGTGGTGGTAGCGGCAGTGCTGTTGAAAGGGCACTCCCACCCGGGTTTACCCAGTGTAAACAGTGAACGGTGGCAATATGCATTTAAAGTAGTAAATATAGGAGTAATATTGAAAAGTTATTTATATGTGCGTGCGCTGAGCTACAGATGATCACCAGCAAACTGAAGTGCTCTATTAACCCTCTATAAGCTATTGCTTAACCAAACACATTCTATATGAGAAAAATCTGATTTATATGCATAAACACAATATTGCAAAGTACAATTGCACAAAAGACTGTAAATGCATAAGCGAACTTAGCTGTGCTAGTCATGTGAATCCATTGTGGATGTGCTCTTCCCTTAACAAAGCGCTAAAACATGGGCGAAAAAAGATTCTGTTACATTATTTTACAGTAGCTAATAATCTCATTATAATACGACATGCATGTTGAAGTTCACTGTATTTTCCCTTTGTGCAATTAAAAACAATCATAGTGAACAATGCGCATCTGAAGTGTCTCTGCAGGAAATAATGCAAAATTTACAGACTCTAAGATGTCGGCCAAATTCTCCTATCGATACAATAACGATAACTGAAAAAATTTACATTTATTGGCGACATCGATATGGTGGCCGATATATCGTGCATCCCTAGTCAGAAGCACCAACACGGGCACAGCAAACAAAAAATTATTTCCTGACTGAGAAAATGAATGTATACTCAAGTCAGAAAGCTCTAATAATACAAATCCAACAAATATTTGTAGTAACAAGTGTTTTTTTTTCATATTCTGACTTAAAAGCACAACTCAAGAGCATGCGAGGAGCACTTGAATGCAGTAATTACACTTGCTCTGATGGCAGCAGGTAACCTTCCCTTAACTAAGCTAAACATGCTTAAATTAAAATGCCTAAAGCTAAACTTCCTTAGTATTCACATTTCTAAACCTGTTGTCCAACAAAAGAGAACATTATAAACTTTTTGATCCACAACACCAGTCAAATGCTTCCTTTTGTGATCTGGGCCCATATGTATAAAACTTCTCAGAAATACTATACTTAAGTGTAAAAAAAAAATATTGGTAAAAAGTATGACTTTCTAATAGTAGGAGGCTTTTATAAATAAGCTAATAGCAACTTTCAGTAAAGTCTAAGCCTGATTCCTAAGTGTTGACTGAGGTGACACTTAAGTGTTGTGAACTAAGGACTACAATTATGTGAACACAAAATGGCTGACCTAGAACTTTGAAACAGCCAATAGTGAGCCTGCTCATGTGAAGTCACAGCACCACAACACCAATCATTTAATGTAATTACAATAAAATCATTTATATTTAAATGTTTTTTTTTTTTTTAAATACTTTTGCATTGTGGAAAATTATCACAAATTATTACTGATGCTTCATTTTCTAATGGTATGTCTCCCTGTTTACGGTTGGAAAAATGAAATTTTTGCATAGTTTTTAATTGTAAACCACATTTAGTCTCGTTTTTATTCATCAACAATATTGCATTATACATTTAATTATAGTCATTGTCACATGGCCAGAATTTATGTTGCGTCACATCTGTCATGTAATAAAGGTTCGTTGACGAAGATATTTAGTCATAATTTTTGCTGATGAAACAACACTAATCGTTTGAAACATTTTGCATCTCCAGTAAGCATTAATCCTGAAATTACTTCACACTATCCCAGAGTTATTCATTTACTCAAACAGTACACTGACTGAACTTCTGTGAAGAGAGAACCAAAGATGTACACGAGCAGAGCAGCATGTGTGTTGTACTAACTTTTTTATGTGGACCAGTGATGGGTAGTGATGGGGTGGGAACTTTGATAGAAAGGTATGTAATGTAGGGATGCTCATTTCGATTAATTTTCCCAACCGACAACCGCCGCTCGTTAATCGATTATTAACCGTTAACTGATAAGATTATAAAATTGAATTGGCATTAAATAAAAAAAAAAAAAATTGACGCGTATCTGTGACCCTTTAAAAAAATACAAACAATTTTTTTTTTTTTCATCAAAGGGTTTATTTTAACGTGCAAAGTGCAAACAGCAGCATACAGAACAGATCAACAACAGAATCTGGATTCAGTTTAAATTTCCACGCACCTGCAGCATTTCTGACAGTGAGAGAAAAATAGAATAAAATAATACAAATTAAATACAAAATAGGCCTACACTAAATATATATATTTTTAACTTAATTAACAAATTAAGTTGACAAAAAGAAAACACTGAATCCGTTTGAACGAAGCTTTCAAACCGGATTTTTTTCCCGTTAGATTAAGATTTTTCGTTAAATAAAAATAGCAGCCCTACCTCAAAACCTTGTCTAATTTTTATGTAAAAAAGCAACATATCAACGTGATGTGGGGTCAGTCTGGAGCGCAACCTGTTGACAGTTAGACCCGCGGCAGAAAACACCCTCTACAGATGTTTCGGGAATACACAGGTAACGTCTCGCTAGAGTGGCCAGCTTCGGGAAGCGCCTTTCATTTGCTTTCCACCAGTCAAGAGGATTAATATCCAGAGAAGGAGGATCGTCTCTCATGTAGATGTCAACATCTGCTTCTGGATTATCAGTGCATTATCTCCTCAGATCGCCGTGCATCGCATCATCTACTTGATAAAATGGAGGGCAGAGTTTGTTGCCCTTCATCACTCGAAGCTTGTGGGTGTTTGCTTCGTAAATGGTACTGCATCGTACTTGTGCTACTGCTGTATTTTAATACGGCGCCGCATAATTTACAGGTAACTTCGTCGCCCTTTCTGTTAAAATAATCCCACACAGTGCTCCTTTTCGCTCGCTTCATTTTGCTTCCCTTGCTCAGAAAAAAAAAAAAATCTGCAGGTATGTGTCACGGGTGTGGTTGAGTGAGTAAATAAATAAGCTATATAGTAGCCTAGGCTATTCTATTTTCTAAACCATGCAGCAAACTAAACAAAAATAACCTAAAAAAAAAAAACGTTTAAACCGGTTAACTGATAGTATTAATCGGTCAAAATATTTACTTTCGGTTAACGGTTAAACGGTCAATATGAGCATCCCTAATGTAATGGATTAAAATCAACCAAAAGTTCAGACAACTGTTAGTATGAAAATATTTACAGAACTATCAATACTTTGTTGACCAATTACCAAGCAATTTAGTTCAGTCCGTGGTGCAAAAAGGTTGCTTTAGCAATTCAAGAAAAAACACTTGGTCAGGTCAAAGTGTCTTAATATTTGGTCCCAGTTTTTTTGTTTATTTTTTTTATAAATGTTACTGGTAGTCCACTGTATGAAGAATGTTTGGGTATAATATGTCACAGTTTACTTTATTTTGCAATACTCACTTACATAAACGAACTATAGTGCCCTGCACCCACTAGTAAAAAAAAAAATATATTACAAATTATATCTGTTGTCTGAATCATTTTTGGTTTGACTGTAAAAATTATTGTGAAAACTACAATGTAATTTGAAAGTAAAGAGTAGGGAGTGATTTTTTGTCTTTCATTTTCTTGGATTAACATTAAGGGCACCGACGGTTTAGCTAGTAAATTAGGCACGGTCACATTAAGAGACAATGCATCCAAAATAATGATACAATTTCTCTCACCACTGTTTACTTTCACTTAAGACATAACAGTTTTTTTTTTACCTCGATGATACTTTCCAAGACAGGTTTGTTGACATAATTGCAAGAAGAGGCAAATTTCAGTACTGAAGCACTTTCCCGTTTCTCTGCTTGAGCCCTGTGTGCACAGAACACGCTGCTGAAGTGGGCTCTTTCACATCTTTTTCTGTTTGCATGTTTAAACTGCGATTTGTATTTGTTCGTTCAGGTGCAGGAGGATGTGAAGGAGAGAGCTTGGTTCGGTGTTGCTATCCATGTGCCGCGGCTCTCTTTGTGCGCACTGAGCCGTGGCCCCTTTAATCATCGCCACCTTTCACCCCTCCATTGACAGCCCTGATCACGTAACAGACCCATAAGCATAACCAATGCAGACGTTTTCAATTTCCTCTCACGAGTCTTTGGATTTTATATATATATATATATATATATATATATATATATATATATATATATATATATATATATATATATATATATATATATATATATATATATAAAATATACACAGACTTGTTGCCAGGGTAACTCCTTTTATACAGTCTATGGTTAAAGCTTATGGGGCTGTTACATGATGAAAGAACGACTGAGTCATGTGTAGTCAGTCATAATACTTATATATAGATGTAAATACTTTTTTTTCATTAATGTATTTTACAACAATACAAACAGCATTGTGTAACATTTTACCAGATTTTAGACATATTCACTTTTATTTGTAAATAAAATATTTCACTAGATTTTATAAAATTATTGTGCACCCTTGATTTTTCTAGAGTATCTTTTGCTGATGAACTATCCACTAACCTGGGTTCTAATAGTATTTTTGTCATGGATTGTGAATATATATTTTTTCATTTGTTATTTTTCATTTAAATGAAGCTGTCTATAAGTAGTAGATTGTTTAACACACAAAAGAGTGACGAGTTATGTCAACACAGAGGAGTATAGAAATTCTACATTGAATTAAAAAAAAACTGCGCTAGTATCGACATGGATCGGTATCAGCAGGCACTCAGAAATTTCGGTATCGGATCAAATCCAAAACATTTTTATCACTGCATCCCTATTCCAAACAAGTGCAAGCAACTATTAAAAATATTAATGCAGGCAATTTTTGCTCTGGTGATTTGTAGTCTGTATGTAAACAGCTAACCAAATCTTTCGATTGGAATTATTTTAATCTGAATGCTAAAAAAAAGTGTACTGTACATGTAAGTGTGTTATGAATGCCAGCAAGAATAAGATTTGAGAGTTGCAGTGAATGGGAAGATTTTTGTGAATGACATCTTAAAATTTTGTTACATTATTTGATCAAATATTTCTTTAATCAAAATATTACATACTGTGTACCATGTTACAGATCAGTGTGATCATCCCCACATTAATTACTCCCAGAACAAAATGAGCCAGTGCTTTGTGCTGGAGAGACACTTTTCTGGCTGCAGGACAGAGGCAGAGAGGTGGGCAGAAGCCTGGTAGCTTTGTGTCATGCACAGCCTTTCACTTGTCTGAGCCAAGAATAGGCCCCAGAATGAAACCGCTCGATTCAGAATGGCTAGACCTAAGGGGAATGACACAGAAAAAAACAACAACAATGCACAATGCAACAGCACTATGACCGTTGCAGCAGTAATGAGTATTTGTCATAGGCGGAATGTACAAACTTGTCCAAATAGAAAATAAAAGAAATCACAAGACAAAGAGATATTTAGAAAAGTTCTGCAATAAATTAAGTGAGAATTATAAATCAGGGTTTATAAGCTCAAATTTAAGACCTTTTTTAAGACCTGCATGAATATATAACAATAATTAGATGATATTTTGCAGAGTGGTGTATTGGGCTGGTATCTTATTCTTATTATTCTATATGGTCAGTTCACAGCAGTAATAGAAATTAATTTTTATGGGAATTTTTACCATTAAGACATTTTTTTCAAAAAATGTGCACCATCTTTTAAGCTTAAGAGATCTGATAGATCTCCTGCTGTCTATGATGTCACAGTAAATAACAACAGTAAAGTTAAATAAAAATCATTCACTCTTGAATGGAGAACGTTCAGTAAATACTGAAAGCACTCTTTGTTGCATGTAATATGTTTTAATGCTCCTCTTTATTATTTGCTACTTGCTTGTATGTTTTGAAGTTAGTGTAAAATTCTTAAGATATAAGTTTTAATTATTTTTTTCAATTTGTAATTATTTTTAAAAGTACTTAATTACTTATGTAAGGCTAATGCCTGTTTCACATATAATCCGTCAGCAGTGCGTCTGCAGTCCGTGTGCGTTACGTATGTTGTGCTGAAGCAGCACGGACTCATTGTGCTTTCGCACAGGACGCGTTTGCAATCCGCTACTGATCCGTGGCTGTTTAAGCCACAAAACACAAGCTTTGTCCATTATTTTGATATCAAATCATGTAAAAAAATAAATAAATAAATAAATAAAAATAAAAATCAATAAGCTTTTTCAGCATTGTGGTACTCTTTCATCACAGTACAGTAACAATCTTTCATAGAGACATTTAAATTCAAATATAAACAACGTATTACTCATGCATTTGACTGCTAGGTTTTTATATTTTTTATCCACATTTAAACACAACATTAGCATACTTTTCTTGTTAGGATATCACAAACATTCAAAATTAAAACTCACCACTGACAGAAACAGTCGACTCTCCTGCCTTTTGCATTTAAATCTTTATTACACGCAATCAAACGGGTCTTAAATAACTTTGCTTTTCTGCCTCTATATATAAAAGTGCATATGTAATGTTGCCTTGTTTCTCTAAAGTTGCTCTTTTCTTGTTTTAAATCTAGCCAAAACCCATATGTTCTGTGTGAAACACAGTAGGCTTTGATTAGTATACATTTATTGTGAAATGACTGCATTTCCGTGTCAATCCATGTTCATTTTTACCGCGAACACTGCGCTGTCACTTTAATTCAGCGCGTGCAGCACAGCAAAAATAGACTCGGTACGTAAACGATCGCTGCACTGCTGCAGACGCACCACTCCTGGAATGCATGGACGGACCGCAACCGCGTGCAGTGTGAACGCTGGAATCCGTTAACATGGGTGCGTAAAAAAATACGCAACGCATACGCACCGCAGACGGAGTATGTGTGAAACGGGCGTAATATGTAAATGTAAAGATTATAAGATTCTCAAGTTTGTAAACAAATTAATTTAAGGCGAAAAAAAGTAGACCAAAAATCGTTCCAGTATCAGATCATGACTCCCAGAATCAGAATCCGATCGTGAGGTGACTGAAGATTGTCACCCTTAATCAGCAGTGAGGGGCATGTCTACACATGATGGAGAGGAGAGAGTGCTCAGTGCACAGAATGGGGATTAGCAGTGCCGAGCGATTACAGAAAGATATGTCGGTAAAAAAAAACAAAAAAAACAAAAGAAGAACACGTCTGTGGAACAAAAAAGGCTTACTATAAGGCAAGAAGTAGGACCTGTGAAAATATCGGATCAGCTTTCCTGCACTGGACAGAACTCAGGGAGCGTGGGAGCCTGCGATTGGATGCCGAGGTTGCTTTGTTTCTTCTCAGTAGGTAACATTGGTTTTTGCTTTGTTTCACTGAACTAATATATGCTGTTAAAACACATATGCACGTTAAAACACACAGTACTACCAAAACACATTCTGCCTGTAATACCATAGTAACAAACATTGCTTTCACTTACTGATGACATCATACCCTCCCCCGGCTAGCACAGCAGATAATCGTTGCCTGGGATGCATTCGTATGTGTGGGGCGGAGCTATAAAAATAGGGGCGAGGCGCTTTTGGGGTAGGGTCATGTTTGTTTTGGTGATTTTAAATATATTAACATTGGCTACCAGAAATCACTTACCCCACCTTTAACATGGTGATTGAACCTCTAAATATCAAACACAGCAGCAGTGTTCGCAGACAACAGCATCAGTTGCAGTTGAGTGAATAGCCAACTGATAATAAGCTGTAATAAAAGTACAATTTCTGACCGACTGTTGGTGAGTGTATTGTGACAAAGACAGATTTGCAGTTTTATATCAATAATGCATAGCACTGCTGAAATACAGCCTCAGAAACATTTTGGCATTTTGGCACAAAAAGTTAACTTGACCAGTAAAGTTAATCACAGTTATTCACATCTACCTGTTTTTCAAAAAACGTTAACCTATCTTACCAAACCATGAAGAGGAGAAATGATCAATTATTTAAGATAAATAAACTCACTTTTCTGCAGTACAACACAGTCTTTCAGGAGCCGTTTGATGATGTCACAGACTGTTGCATGAGTATCAGTTTTCTTATACAACTTCAGAATAACTTATTCCTGTTACACTGAATGACCTCAGATAAACTGCATTTTTTGGACAAAAGTCCCCTGTCCATTTAAATACTTAAATATAACACAGCCAATACTTACTTGAAAATGCCAAGACAACAAATATATTTTTTAACTTGGTATATGTTAATTTAAAGATATATTGGTAAAAGTCTGGACCATTACACTGAATGACAATTTTACACTTTGGAACATTATTTCCCCCTTATTTTGACATTTTGTTGTCACAAAAGTTATTTGAAACATGAAAGTAGACAATTTACTCCGCATTTAAGATGTTTTTAATGCATTAAATTACTTTTGCAAATGTAATTTGATGCGGACAGTAAAATGGTGAAGTCTTGTCTTTGACCCATACTTGGGAAGTATCCTAGCAGACAGTCGGCTAAACGTACTGTGCATCAGTGCACTGGATAAGTTCATTATCTTAAGTTGCAGAATTTTTATCAGCATATTAATCAAACAGCAACAACCTAACAATAACTCACCGCTTTTGATTTAATCGCTTTTGTAACTTTAATAAAGATTAATTTTATTTTAAACAGACAAATATGCAATGTGGTTTTACATTTCATTACCGTATTTTTCGGACTATAAGTCGCACCTGAGTATAAGTCGCATCAGTCCAAAAATAAGTCATGACGAGGAAAAAAACATATAAGTCGCACTGGACTATACGTCGCATTCATTTTGAACCAAGCACTAAGAGAAAACATTACCGTCTACAGCCGCGAGAGGGCGATCTATGCTGCTCAGTGTAGACTACAGGAGCACTGAGCAGCATCTCTGGCATTTCTAATTTCTCTCGGTTCATGTCAAATTGATAAATAAGTCACACCTGACTAGAAGTCACAGGACCAGCCAAACTATGAAAAAAAGTGTGACTTATAGTCCGGAAAATATGGTACTTTATTCAATTTCTGTACCTAAAAACTAATGCTAGACCTACATAATTTGTTTGTACAAAATGTGTTATTAGTAGGGCTGGGTATCGATTCAGATGTTCCAGATCGATTCAATTTCGATTCACAAGCTCTCAAATCGATTCGATTCGATTTTCGATTCAATTTCGATTTTCGATTTGATTTTCTATTAGAGCTGTAATCGGGCCTTAAAAGTTAAGCCAGACAGATTTCGGCCCGAGTCCGACAATTAGATTGACAGCTTTTTAAAAGCCCGAACCCATTTACAACCCGACATTATTCAAATGTATGCACGTACGCAGCTCTTTTGCCTTTTGTCAGGAATGAGTCATTTATACATGTTTTAACATAATTTATACATGACTTACGTAATAGGCCACTTCGAAGTTTGAACAAAGAAATAAAACAAGTCCTCTGTAACATCGTAACATCTCAGCACTCTATAAATAGCCCTAGGTGTAGGCTCATTTAGTATATAAATAGGCCAACGCACCAATAAAAACAAGTCTTTCTAAAAAAAAATTAATTAAGATAAATTCTAAATTAAGATGGGTATTTGGCAATAACGAAATGAATTAAGATAAAGCTCTGCCGTATTTGCTTCGCCATAGCAGCAGACATAATTAAAGAATAATGCCAACATTAGCTTATATAGCCTACTCTGTCTACATTATGCATTTAAGACTCAATTAATATTTAGTTATTATTTGAAAAACATTTACTCACCAAGATTAGGTAAGGCCTAAGTGTTTTTGTGGAGGAAAATGACTGAATCCACTGTAGATGTCTTGAGCGCGCTCCTGCGCTTACTGATGGTGCGTCATTATTCAATCATTATTCTCATTATAAACAAGGTCAAAACTTTTCCAAACCTCAGACTTTGCTTTAGTTGCTGGTGCAACCAAAACATGTTCGCCAGAGGCAAGCCTCCGTTTCAACTACTCAGCATACATTTTCGCATCTTTCTCGCGCTAATCGAAACACATTCATTACATGACCGCTCATTTACCGCACAAGCCCGAGCACGGCCCGATTGTTTCGATTGGCGATGGGCTTCTTCACACTGCCTGAACATGTGCAATTGTGCTTTTGAAGACTACTGACCATGCGCACCTGTCCGCGCGGTCATCTGCTTAGATCGGCACACACTCTCCGATGGCGATGTTTACATCACGCCTGCATAGCGGTGCATAGCAGACTCGCAGACGCAGAAAGTATAAGAGGCTTTAAGATGCAGTCTGTAAGACGCGAACGGGAGCATGACCTGACGCGCGACATTGCAGAAAATGTGCGTTCACAAATGTTGATCCAAATATGGAAATCATTTTCGAATTTAATAATATGAGGTTCTCTTCAGAGATGTTTGCCACATTTTTTTCAATTAAGCATGATTGCTGCGTAGTATATGGTGTTTCCATTTGCTTTAACTTCTTCAAGTGAGTTACAAAAGTTTTGTGTATGTGTGCGTGTGTGTGTGGTGGGCCGCATCTGAATTTGTGACTGGCCGTGGGTTGAGAACCACTGCTTTAAGCACTGAATGAATGAATGACAGGTTCATTGGTAACATCGTACAAGGCACATAAGAGGGTGACATCTAGTGGAGAAGATTTGTAATTAGATTAACGCTAATTTTACGTTCAATGTCTGCGGAAATAAATATTGGAAAAAAATCGATTCATGGCCTTTGAGAATCGATTTTGAATCGACCACATTTTAAAAAACGATTAATCGAAAAATCTATTTTTTTACCCAGCCCTAGTTATTAGGGATGTAAACTATCAATTAATTACATGATCGATTTTTGTTTAAATTATGATAAATTAATTGATTCATCGTTAACCATAATGCTGCAAAATGCATCTATTGCAGGCAGCAGTCACTGGCATGACAGGATATGCCAAAGCCCCTCATTGTTGTATTTTAAAACACAATTGCAATGTTTTCAACTGACATAAAATATAAAATATAATCATCCCAAACGTAACTGTGGCACACGTGTGACTGCGCTGCGCATTAATTGAACTGCTTACATCAGTGCTGTTGCAGCAAAGCACTAGCTGCGTTTACATGGACCCTTCTAATCTGATCATAATAGGTCTAGAAACACAATCAAAATAAAAATGTCACATGTAAACATGTCAATTGGATTGAATTTGCTCGATCTGACTAAAATTTCCATCGGATTGTAAGGGGTGGTTTATCCCTTTTGTAATCCAAGCGAGAGGACATTTAAACACTTGATTGGATTGAAAAACGAAACTGGAAAGTACTGCTTATGCACAGTGACGGAGAAATAGCGTAATGACGTATGATGCGCGGAACGAGGTGTTCTTCCTGGTAGGGCTATCGAATATTTTAGTAATTGAGTATTCTACCAAAAATTCCATCGATTAATCGAGTAATCGGATAAAATATGTTTTTGCTTAAAGGGGGGGTGAAATGCTATTTCATGCATACTGAGTTTTTTACACTGTTAAAGAGTTGGATTCCCATGCTAAACATGGACAAAGTTTCAAAAATGAAGTTGTACGTTTGAAGGAGTATTTTTGTTCCAAAAAAACCTCTTCCGGTTTGTCACAAGTTTCGGAAAGTTTTTTTCGAGTATGGCTCTGTGTGACGTTAGATGGAGCGGAATTTCCTTATATAGGTCCTAAGGCACTTCTGCTGGAAAAGCGCGCACTCCCGTATAGCAGAGCACTGAGAGGCTGAGCACAGGCATTCCCTGATCAGAGCGAGAGCGTCGCGAAAAGTCACTTCACTGTGTGTGTGCATTTCGGATGGGTTAAATGCAGAGCACAAATTCTGAGTATGGGTCACCATACTTGGCTGAATGTCACTTCACTTCACAAAAGAAGTGTGTTTTTGGTTGCCAGGGCAAGACAACCCTGCACAGATTACCAAAAGAGAAACTGCATTAAGGGACCAGTGGATGGAGTTTATTTTTACAGAGCATCAACGGAGTTGTGCAAGTGTTTTTGTTTGTTCCCTGCATTACGAAGATGCTTGTTTTACAAACAAGGCCCAGTTAGATGCCGGATTTGCACATCGTTTATTTCTTAAGGATAATGCAGTCCCAACGAAAAAGGGTCAAGATTGTGTGTTGGAACCACATGCGGTGAGTAAAACTGCTTCAAATATCTCTGTGTTGTTAACTTAGCTATCAGCGCTTAAGCACATCAAGTAAACAACATGCGATGTTGTCATCAAACTGCACTTTCCACATGTACAGCTTAAAAAAAAAAAAAAAAGAAGACATAAAGTGGAACTTAGTCATTTTCCAAAACCGCTAAGCAAATATATACAGTTTCAGTACATACCACACAGAGACGCCTTTGCTGATGCTTCTCTTGTTAAACGCAATCTGTGT
Organism: Carassius auratus; assembly: GCF_003368295.1. Lineage (NCBI taxonomy): Eukaryota > Metazoa > Chordata > Actinopteri > Cypriniformes > Cyprinidae > Carassius > Carassius auratus. The sequence goes on from NW_020524479.1 coordinate 770,457, forward strand.
CACAGCTTCCAAACGCTCTCAATGCAAATCCTAATGGCGCTCGTGATTCTTTAGCTCCGCCCACACGTCACGCCTCTAGGCGCTCGTGTTTTTCCGGGAAAAATTGGTACAGACTATCTTTCTCTTATAAATATAATAAAAATAAAGACTTTTTGGAGTTATGAAGGATGCAGTACTACTCTATAGGTACTCAAGATTAACAGTATATTGAGTGAAAACGAGCATTTCACCCCCCCTTTAATTAAAGTGCAATATTAATAATGCAACAGAAAATAAGACTCCTGGTTCTCTTAAAATGAACAACTAAGTTTCCTTTTTTTTTCTTTATTTTTTAAATGCACAGAATGCAATGCATACATAAAAAAATAAACATTTAATTATTACCCATTGTTTCTCTGTCTGTACTTGTACTATGAATAATGAGAATAAAGTTGACAGATGAATTAAGTGCATTTAAGTGCCATTCAGTTGGGGTTTTAAATAAAGCATTTTCTGAGATGCACATTAAACATTAAACACATAAAACATTTATTTAATTTATCTTTTAATTATTGAAAATTAAGCAAACTGAACTTTTTGGTAAATAAAGGGGTTTACTATTAAAAATAAAACATGGAAAAACGCTAAAATCACCGGAGCGTCACGCACGCTTCAGTGTGTGGGATAAAGGAAGACGCACTTCTGCTCCATTCATTAACAAAGACATGCAGAACATGCAGGATTCATATTCAAATAGACTGTTCCGGCTTTATATTTACAGATATTAGTCCATATCGTGATTTGATGTAAGTGCAATGACTTATTTTTGATTAATTCATTACAAATTTGGCAAATTCCACGTTAAACTGTAAATTCCATATTTACGACTGGATTCTGCGATTCCTTCCACGTTTTCTGCATCGCGGAAATCATAGGGCCCTAGTTGTGGTATGCCAGCTCTATCTTGTAGTGGACACATGCCACGACGTTCTCTTTACGTTTTCCCGTGCCCTCAAATCAAAACACTGCTGACTCCTTGCAGTATGCAATTGACACAGCGCTTGTGTCTCCTTCCGCTTTGTGGAAAAAATCATTGCGTAATTGAGTTACTCGAGGAATCGTTTCAGCCCTACTTCCTGGTGAATAAAGTGTCATAAATAAGTGTCCTGTCATTATAAATCTCCCCTTTCACTCAGCCTCACGACCACGCCCCACCAGTCCTCGTTTAAGACTCATCAACAGACGTCTAGTTTTGAGTGCTGGAAGAGGCATTTTTACACCTCTTTTTTTTTTTTTTGCTAAAGTAAAGTTAAGCAGCACAACAGTTCATGTGCTGGTTGTCGCCTAATTAGGACCCGAAGTAGATAAATATAACGTGTGCTTTTTAAAGCAGCAGTGGGAAACTCTGTATATTCATCCAGTGTGCACATGTCAAAAGAGTAAATCTGATCAGAAGCTTGTGACATGTAAACGCGCACATCAACCTGATCACTTTATTTACCGTTCATGTAAACACTATGTTCGGATTCATCAATCAGAATGAATTCATTCCAATTGAAGCAAAAAGTGCTCATTCATTTGATCGCACTGGATTCTGTTTTTTTTTCAATTTTTGCATTCCGGTAGGCCTAGCCTGTTTGTTTTTTAAAATCCAACATACAGTGCATTAGATTGTGACAGTGCGTGCTTGTATTAGTGATGGGAAGTTCGGATCTTTTCCGCGAACCGGTTCTTTCGGACGGTTCGATAAAAAAAAATAAAAAAAAACGATAAACATAAACACACTAAGATTGTTATTCATGCTGGCGCTAATGGTGTTCAACTTTACCAGTATGGCAATTAGTCTTAGAGTTTATACTTGACTAACTGGGGCCAAGGTCAGGAAGCAGACAGACTGGCTAAACCGACCGTCTGCTAGCTGATTCACGTCACAGAGGTCAGTTAATTCTCAGCACATAGAGACTCTTTCACCTAGATATCACACTATAGAGACTAGTGTTGTCAAAAGACCCGGTACTTCGGCACTAAAAAAATTAAATGTGACGGTACCAGGTTTCTTTAAGAAGATAAGAAAAAGAAACTTACATTTTAATATGGACAGTCATGGAATTTGTCAAAGTTAGCATATACAGTATCTGTAAATGTTAAGTCAAAAGTTGTTTGAAATATGAATCCGTGTTCTGCGCGTCTCTGTGTGAATTAATGAATGGCAGAGACGTGCGGGTTTGTTTACTACATAGACTGAAGCGCATGACGCTTGCATTAATTTCAGCATCTGAGCTTCAGAGTTCTCTCTCCATCAAGCTATCTGAACTTTTCAGTTCATCTCAATGGACGCACAGTGCACCTGTTTTTGATGCTCTGTAAACTCTTTGTGAAGGCGCACGACTCACCGTCGCTTTACTGATAGCGCTGTTTCTCACACAAGCAAAGAGAGAGAGAGCGAGAGTCTTACCAACTTGAATCGACACGCTATATGTAAACTATTCTTTGTTGTCTTCTCCTGTCAAAATAATGGAGTTAATTTAGAATTATTCATATTCATTTTCGAACAAGCAGAAGACATACCGGTTCCTCCTGTAGTGGGCGGAGCTAATGCGCAAATGCCAATTTCATTGGCTGGCGCTGATTTAGTACCGTCCCTGTTTTGATTTCAGCAAATCAGTTTGACCGAACGCAGACAACATGATTAATATTCATGAACCCAGCAGCTCATCAATTCATAGTGCATTGTATATACATTAGTATGATAGTAGAATTAGTAGTAGTATTATCTTTTAATAATAATTAATATGATCTACTACTATTTTTTTTTACAGAAACCCTCAATGACCAAAAATATCTTAAGCATCACCACCAGTCTTAAGTTCAGTTAAAATGACAAATATACATTCATTAGGCCTAAAAGTTATTTTTTCCATAAAGGCATTTTGCTAGAAATATTACTATTATTTAGTAAAATGTAGGTGATAATGCAACTACTGTTGAAAAAATGTATAAAACTTTATTTTTTTTAGAAATAAATCACAATATTTATTCCATGTTTTAATTTTAATAGCAAATCCCCTTTATTTACCAAAAATAAAATGTGTTTAAATTTCATAAATTAAAAGACAAATTAAATTTGGGTGAAACTTGTTTACTGTTTTTCATAATTATATAACTTGTAGAAAAACTTTAAACGCAATTGTAAATAAGTATAAAGAATGGCATTGGTTTTATTTTTAGTGCTAAAAAGTTATTTTTAAAAGTTATGGATTTTCACTGGTATTGGTACGGAATACTGAAATTTTGGTACCATGACAACACTATATATATATATATATATATATATATATATATATATATCCGTAAGTGCACCAAAACAATCAACTGAACCTAGGCACACCCACTAAAGTGATGTTGAGTAGTGGTTTTTAAACCTGGTCCTGGGAGCCAACCACTCTGCATATTTTGAATGTATCCCATATTTAATGGGACAGTTCACCCAATAATTACTCACCCATTAATTACTCACCCTCATGTCGTTCCAAACCCATGAAACATGTTCATTTTCGGAACATAAATTAAGACCTTTTTAACAGCTTTCTGATGTTAAAATCACCCATGTGACATCAGTGGATTAACGATAATGTTATTTAGCTACTAGAATAAATTTTTGTGTGTAAAGAAAACAAAAATATTTAACAATTTCTTCTCTTCCATGTCGGTCTTTGTAGGGGTGGGCGATATCTCGATATTTAAAATATATCTCGATATTTTTTAAACACGATATGGATTTTGACATATCGTATATATCGATATATTGTTTATATTCTGATTCCGCCACTTTACTTGTTTGCCTTCCCTGTGCTGTGCTCGCCCCCGCTCGTTTGCCCCCCGCCTCCTTGCTTTTGTCCCCTCTCACCTCGCGTGTAGAGAACTAGTCAAAAAAAAAAAAAAAAAAAAAAAAGACAACTGGCTCCATTATATGGAGATACTTCAGTTTTAAGGCGTAGGGCGAACGGCAGGCAGATGTCTACTGTAGGGCCCAATGAAACACGGACGGAATCGCGGAATCCAGTCATAAAAATGGAATTTACAGTTTAACGCGGAATGTCACGGAATTGGTCAAATTTTAAATGAATTAATCAAAAGTCGGTAATGCACTTACATCAAAACGCGAAATGGACTAATATCTGCAAATATTAACCCGGAAAAGTGTATTTAAATATGAATCCTGCATGTTCTGCGTGTCTGTGTCAACGAATGGAGCAGAAGCGCGTCTTCATTCATTAAACACGGAAGCTCGCATAACGCTCGCGCTGATTTCATTGTCTTTCCTCTCTCTAAATAAAGACGTGAACACATGAGGAACATCTCCAGAACTGCACTGAGAGTCACTTCATGAGCATCTGACCGTTTGATTTGAGTAAGACTAGCTCATATCACATCATAGACTGTGGTATCACATACACAGAACTGTAAAGGTAAACCCGTCAAAATGAAAGTATTTGACAGAAATCTATTACTATTGTACAGCAGAATGTAGATAGCCCACTACTACTACTATTAAAATGAAACGAACATAATTTTATAAGGAATAATCACACAACATTTCTCCCATGTTTTGTTTTTAATAGTAAATCCCCTTTGTTTACCAAAAAATAAAGTTTGCTTAATTTTAAATAATTAAAAGATAAATTAAATGAATGTTTTATGCCTTCATTTGATAATCAGAAAGATGTAAATACACAGAATTTCTGAAGGGAAAAAAACATTTCACATAAGGCTATTTTAAGAATTGTTTTTAACTAATTAAGTTGTTTTTATGCATTTAAATAATTGCACATGCTAAAACACAGAATTAGGTGACAATAAAACATATGGTGAAGAAAAAAATAAAATGTTTCATAGGCCCCTTAACATGTAATATTTGCCATATTTGTTTTTGCAGTAGTTTTTTGGGGGTTATTTTTCCTGTAAAGATATCGAGATATATATCGTATATCGAGATATAGCAAAATATATCGAGATATATTTTTTGCTCCATATCGCCCAGCCCTAGGTCTTTGCTACACATGAGAGTACCACGACGTGGTCAAATATCTTAATTTGAGTTCCAAATTGAACTGGTTTGGAATGAAACGAAGGTGAGTAATTTATTACAAAATGTACATTTTGGGGTGAACTATCCAGGGCTCAAAAAAATTCGCTAGCCCAACATCCCGGTAAAGACAGCAGAGAGCAATGTGATTTCTTTACAAAGGTAAATCAAGGAATTATATTTACTTAATTATTCAATAAATCAATGTTATTGTAAATGTTAATGTACTTGTTCAACATTGTGTCAGTGTTTTATTCGCAAAAACAACAAAGTGACCAAACACTCTCTGTACAGCAGTTTGTTCGTTTAGGGCTACTGTACAAACATGGTGGCGACTTTCATGTCAGGGTACCCGAGGTGTATGTTGATAGAATAGCTCTATCTAAGGTAAGGTAACAATTCATTAAGGTCTTTATACACCTCTGAAAACATACATATATATATATAAAAAATAATATATATATATATATATATATATCGTTGTAAATATTACACATTGCACCTTTAAATGTAAATGTAGAAAAAAAAAAAAACTTAGCTACATGACTATTGATTCCAGTTCTCAACCACAACACAGGCAAAACATTTTCAAGCTAGAGGGAGAGTGAGCACACCAAAAGTATTATAATGTGGTTTTGGGTTTCCCTTTCACTTCAGAAGCCCTGCCCTCTTGCCACATGGCCTGGCTTTTGTCATACCCACAATGCCTCACGGTTACCTTTAAGCCACTCCTGAGGACGGCTCATTTTATGATCGAAGAGTCACCTGATGCAACCTTGAAGTGCAGCAGAGTAAATGTAATGAGGCACAAGGTCAGCGCACATGCACACAAAACCTTCAACCTAGTGGTCATAATTCAGTATAATGCACAGACACAATGTAAATCTAGACAATGCCACTATACTGATCAATCACCTAAATTTAACCCATCTGGCCTTCACAAGCTTCTTATACAAGCATGCCTCTCTCAACCACAACAAAATATCATAACAACAAACTTATATCTTTGAATTAGCATATGGTCTGTTAGCAAACATACATGTAGGCCTACTTTTCAAATACACATATATGTGCATATAAAAGGAAGATGTACGTTTTGGATTTTGTAAACTGGTCACCATTTCTGCACAGCATGTATTATTCATCAACTTGTTTTATGTCGTTTTGTATAGTATTTTTGTCACCCTGATACCACTGGCATGTGAAGCACCAGTATGGCATACAAATATGAAGTGTTCTGACACTCGAATTTTCTGTAAATATGCCTAATAAACAAGACTCTACCTGTTTTGAAATGTCACATTAGCTTAATATCGGTTTTTATATATAATTATTGATAGGCATTTTGCTAAATGCATGCTACATTAACACTGCACTGCTACAGAGGACTGAATGAGAGCACCTATAAACAAATACCAACAATCAAAAAAACACGTCAGGACAACTTGACCAAGGCAAATCTGACACCAAATGCGTTAAAATACCCCAGATAATTGATCCTACATTATAAATGTTTTAAGATTTTATTACGTACTGTTTTAGTCACTGAATGACCTTAGTTGGCGCTTTTTTAACCCTCTCTATAGAGACATAGGAGTGAAAAGTAACTTCTAGTCATCTGTAACTTCAAACAGGCGGATCCCATATAAGTGGTTTACCTGTACTCAGACACACCCAACATTAACTACAAGCTTTTTTCAAACACAATAGCCATTCTAAAACTAGCGAACAGCCCATTAAAAATCGAGATGCGCTTCATTTGCGTGCACTTTTAGCACAAAATGTTGTCTAGGTATACAGCATTCTAGATTTGACACAGCCAGAATCCCTCCCAATGTGGCCTGTGAACGAGCTTCGTTGCATCTGTTGCATCTTTGCGAGATCGAGCAACTTCACACACAACTCGACCACGGCACACTTTTCGTGGCAACAGAAAGCAAACGACGATTCATGTTTTATCAGCAAATGTCGACCGGCTCGTGGAAATAAATACGCCTTGAAGAGAACCACTGCGAAAATATCACATTACTAGACGACAATCCCGAGATAATGTATCATCCCGTAGCGTTTGTCTACGTTAAACAACTTCAAACGCAGCAATACATACCAGCTGTTCAAAGCACTCTAAGAAAACGCGTTGACATGTAGGCCAGTTGCAACTTCCAAACCCGTCCACTCCGGCTCGAGCGATAATACACGTCCAGTCGGCGCGAGCACGTTGGGTTTATTCCTGGAAACTTTGTTTCTGTCCAGTGCTAGTCTGTTCGTTAGTAAGCAGGCGCCATGTTTGTGTTTTGTTACTTTGGTGCGCTCTCGGGTTTCTCGGACTGACTGCCGGAGGCGGATGGACCCGCCCATGAATGACTCGCTGCTCCACATTTCCTCTCTGCACATCATAACGCCCCAGATCTACAAACTAGTGCGCACCATGCTTAACAGGTGGCTGTTATAATTTTTCTCCAACCCACAAAACATACAATTATTCTTTTTCCTCTGCATATCAAAGTTTGTTTCTCCTGATATGACGTTTGCATGAAATGTCAGAAAAGCAAGTAAAATGAAAACCAAATATAAAAGAGGGTTTGCAAATAAAAAGCTCTTTATTACAAAACATGAACAAACAATATTTCCCAGTAACAATTAGTTTGTACGTACTAAAGTTTAGTATGGAGGTCACAAGAATTTACATGGTTCAGACGAAATGATTGGCATTCAATTTTTAATGTTTGTTAATTAGGCTGATCAAAAGCACATCAAGCTACAAGTGAAATTCATGGCAGACACATTTTAAATCGTGCTAAAAATAAAAATTAAGATATGTTAGAATTCATCAAGAGTCAAATTCACTAAACTCAGCAGGGTGAGTTTCTCAACAGGGGGAGGAGGGGAAAAACTCTCAAGCTTGTCCAAATCAAGAGAGAAAAGCCTCTCATCAGTAGTCCACTGGCTCAAACCTGGGCACTTCCTTGAATGTACAGGGGACTTTTCAATATTGGAGTCATTGAAAGGAGATTTATCTAAAGAGGCCTCAAAGCACACCTGTGCCATCAGTAAGGGAGTTTTTCCCTCAAGAGATTTAGATTCAGCAGGTGACAGGATAAGTTCTTCCTCTCTCTCCTTGTTACTACGGCTCTCTGCTGAGCCATCACTGTTAAATGACAAGTCATCTTCAAAAAGGTCTGGGAGCTCCTCCTGAGCAATGCTGAATTTAATAATATCACTTGACCTTTGGCTGTTAAGAGTCTCCAGTCCTGAGGAGTCCCATGACACAGTTGAGTGGAGGGATGACCCCTGCTGGACAGGAGGAGGAGTGTCATTTTCAGCAAGAGTAGCTGAAAATAATAGAGAAGGTTCTGGACTTGTTCTGGTGCAAGGGCCATTCACCTCAGCCATAGGCGTCTTGAGCCAAGAAAGGCTGTCTTGCTGATTCCAAGTAGCTTGTTTCTTCTCAGCCATGCCTTCCTCCACAGCTTTTCTCCATGAACTTCTCACATCTTTGACTAGGGAGAGTTACAATTATTTAAAGACACTTAAGATTCACAAACACCACTTCCAGTGAAAGTGACCGAAACATTTAGAACACAAATACTAATGTGTAGACATCATCAAAAGACTTGTACTTAGACTCTCAGGGGTGCGGCACAGCTGTTTCCTTGCTGAAAATGGATCAGAAATGACATTTAATAATTGTCCCAGGTCCACATCACTCCTTGTATTGACTGGACTCTCAATCACTGCCTCTGCAAACTGAAAACCAAAAAGCAAATTAACTTTGTAACATTGCACATGCATTTGTATAACCCAACGGTGAATTGTCTGCCCCGTATCTGTCCGTGGCGATTTCTCTCAATTCGCACCGGTCATCAGAGAGCAGGTTTGATATAGGGAAAACTTGTGTTGGGTAGAGCACTGCTCAGTTCTGCCCTCGTATCAGTTTCCCAGAGCAAATTGTATAACACACTAAAACTACAAACGGAGCAAGTTTAAGATGTGGTGAATATTCCACATACTTGATTTGCCAAGTTGTCACACTCCAAATCTAGAATTTCAGCCTTGTTCTTTAGGACAGAGGTCTTTATCTTAGAATGCAGATTTCTCCCGTGGGAAGCCTGTGAGTGAGAGTGAAAGTGAGAGAAAAAATAAAAAGGAATTAAGACTGCTCTCCAGACGGTAAACGGAGGCCGAACTATACATATGAACAGTTTACAAACATGCTCTTCTACGCCACATTTTCAGAGATAAGGTATACAAGCATACCTTCCATTATTTGCATGAACTTCAGGGGTTGTTACAGAAAGCAGGGTTAACTTAAACCCCAAAACACAAGGAGTAACCTCATATAACTCAGGGAATGTTGACAGTGAACTCACATTTTCAATATGGTGCTGAATCTAGTAGTGACCATGGAAACAGATCAAGCACCACCTCATACTACTTGTTAAGTAGTCATTTACATTCTTAGGGCATATCACTAACTATCCGTTAACTATGCTCAAAGCCTTTTCAATAGGGCATGTATTCACGGTAAACCTCTGAATTAAACTAACATATCCTGCAATGAAGAAGCTGCTAACGCTCAGTTTTCGGAATAAAAATGGGAGGTTATTGGTTTACTCATCTGTACACTTAACTAGATGTTAAGTACTTTTTGTAATACCCGATGATGCTGCCATCCATTTACACATTTATTTCTACCTCTGATATTAACAACCGGAGATGAAGTGTTTGTGCCAGCATGGATGTGGCTAATATGAAGGGGTACAAGCAGGAAAGTATAACGCTTAGCAATACAAAACTACCTGTATTGGTCTGGGTGTCTGAGTCTCAGACTTAACTTTAACCGGGTAAGACAAGGGAGTTTCACATAGTGGAGCATCACAAGTCACTGGTTTTGGAGAAAAGCAGCTGTCAGAGGACAGCAGGACCCCCTTATATTCACCTTCCTCAAAAATGCTGTTGAAAAAAAAAAAAAAATTAATTGGTGGTTACATCCTTTCATTCATTCATTTCCATTAACATGGAACACATGTTATCTTCCCAGACTTTCTACATTTAGAATCACTCAAATAGTGCTGTACGTTTTGATTTCTGGCTCCAGGTGGACTTCTGGTTCCAAATGGATGTCTGCCTCCATTCCCTCTGGTTTTCTTTGTGTCGGCTGCTCTAGCAGTTCTCAAAAGTGAGGGACAGAAAAAAAATAAGTGACAACGTATCTACAGAAGAAAAATTGCATAATACAATCATCTGCTAACTTACCAGGTAATTTATATGGATATTGTAAGATGATACTAGCGTCAAAGCTAGCCTTAGAAGCTGGCTCAAATGAGAGAGGAGCCATTGGGGAAACAAAGTCAAAAACCTGTAAAAGGTTTCAGAGAGCAGATTAGTAATACAAAATCAGAACAATAGCAAAATACACACCAAACTAAGTGTCTAACTTCTATATACTGCTTTGTATAATCTGGACACTGCAATGCTTCATAGAAGACCTGCATGGCTAAATAAACCTAAATAAACCTAAATAAACCTTGCTACATGTACCGCGTTAAGCTAACTGAGACTTGTTATAGCACTTGCATATCATTGCTCTTTTGTTGATTTTGATTGCTTCATTTGTCCTAATTTGTAAGTTGCTTAGAATAATAGTTAAATAACAAATATTATTTTTAAATTAAATTAATTGCTTACAGAATCCTCTTTAAGATAAGATATCAGAGGTGTTTTTTTCAAACACTCTGCCCACTTGTTTTCCCAGAACTCCTCCAGCCTCCCAATAGAGACCTTCATCTCAGCTGCATTCTCCTTGATTAGTTTCCACCTGGAAAAAAATTCACAAATCGTATCTTCTTAACACTTGTATTTAAGGGTTAAAGTAAAACACTAAAATACTGTATTCAAAAAGTAAACAACCACTCTAAGTCCCCTTATTCCTTGTATTGACTCACTGCTTCACACGCCTTTATACTTCAGGTGACCATGAATTTAGAGGGTGTGGTCACAGATTTAAATTGCCAACACATGAATTAAATCAGACGCTGATTAATCATCAGTCAACTCACAAGTTACTTTTTTTTCAATTCCCAATTAGTTTTTATGATGAACTAGCCAAGAGTTTTTTTTGTTTTTCCATTTTGTCTTTTATTGTAATATTTAACAAACATGTTTGAGGACACTTAAAATTTCTAAATGTAAAAGACAATTTAATGTTTAAGATCACATTTATGGTACCTTATAAGTTTGAGGTTTTCTTTTGAGCGGCTGAAGAGCAAGGCATGCTCTTGGAGGTCTTGGTGTTGAAGCTGTACACTGGGGCCTACAATTTTCTTTCTCTCCTCACTTAGGACGTGTAATCCCTCATTTAGAAGCTCCAGCAAACACACAAGGACAGGCTGCCCTCCCTTATACAGGCTACCAACACTGGACTATGGACACAAACAGAACTCATTGCAGGGTTTCTACAGACGTGAACAAGTTAAATTTAAGGCTTTTAAAAGACCTTTTTAATTCCACCTTATATGTAATTTAAGACCTAAACCTGTAATGGAAATACACATATTACATATATTTAATATTTATATTTAATGTGTGTGTGTGTGTGTGTGTGTTTATATATATATATATATATATATATATATATATATATATATATATCACTGCTGCAATAAATTATATACAGGATATACAGTGAACTTTTCATATCAGCAGACAATATTCCATACAAAATATATATATAAAATATACAAAAGCATCACAGATTTTTGGTGGTGTAAATTTATTCTGAAGCAATATTTTCAATGTGCAATGTGTTCCAATCAGCTTTTACATACTTAAATGGCTCACTGTCTACCTATTCCGGGGGGGAGCACTCAGCATTCGGGCCGATGCCGAGCTCGGAGCCCTCTTCCTGGGCAGCACGACAAATACGCATACTATTCTTCTCGCTTTATTATCTGCAAAGCGAACTCGTGAAACCGGTGTCTGTTTCTATAAAGTGGGACAGTTCCATATTTGCAAGGGCATTCTGGCGCTTCTGAATCACAATATGTGACGCTAAACAGCATGATTGGTCTGATGACTAGGGCTAAAAAGGACTAAAAACTTTGATTCTATGATTATTGAAAAAATATTTATCTTTCAGTGCCAAATTTCGGATCCAAAAACCAAGCGGTTATTTTTTATTTTTTGCCAAGCGGCTGTGTCTGTGTGAGCTTGTAACATACGTGCATGCAAGGACCTAAATTCGCCGTGATTGGCTGTCCACCACCACGTGACATGACAGGGAGGATTTCTGAAAATAGTACTTCTAAGGTACTTTAAAAAAAGGCTGGCTGTGGTGCCAAAAGTTCCTTACAGTCAGTGACAATGCTAAATGCCTATCTTTTCTACACAGTTCAACATTGCTGAGGGGGGTAGGGTATTGAGTGAATAATTAAACCTACTTTGGAGATATTGAACTTTTCTGTTCAGTAAATCTTTTTTTGATTGATCTTTGAGAAAATATTCTAATTTTTTGAGATACTGAATGTTAATTTTCCTAAACTGTAAGCCGTAGCCATCAGAATTAAAACGAAAAATTCTTGAAATATTTCAATTTGTGTGCAATGAATCTAGAATATAATAATAATAATAATTTACTTTTTTTAATTAAATTACAAAAAATAAATAACTTTTTAATGATTGGTGCTCTGCATTTAACCCATCCAAGTGCACACACCCGGAGCAGTGGGCAGCTATAGATCCAGCGCCCGGGAAGCAACTGGGGGTTCAGTGCCTTGCTCAAGGGCACTTCAGCCATGGGTATTGAGGGTGGAAGAGAGCGCTGTTCATTCACTCCCCCCCCCCACCTTCGACCTTCGGGTAACTAGTCCAAGTCTCTAACCATTAGGCCAAACAGAGTAAGCGTCAACAGCGCGACCTTGATACCAGAAATACACTATCCAGGCCATCCTTAAAAATATTTTGGTTTGCAGTTAACAGTAAAAAAAAAAAAAAAAAAAAAAAAAAAAAAAAAAAGGGTCGGTAGGTAGGTCTATTTTTTTTTTTCAAGTCTCAATGTAAAAAAAAAAAAAAAAAAAAAAGTACAATTTTGGTGATGGTGATTACGTAAGTATGAATTTAAACAAATTAGCATACCGTGATGTCACTGGGTGGGTATTCAACCAGTGACTTTGGCAGCATCATTGCAAATCTCATTTTGATGCAGGCTATATAGACCACAAACAAACTGAAATCTTTGTCAAATACATGTTTATTGCATTAATTTCAGGTGATAAGGAAAAAAAATGAGGTACTGTTATACTGTTTTACTCGCATCCACCACTAGGTGTCAATGCAACCTACAAATGAGAGAACGTTTACTTTGCTTTCTTGGGTTGTCACTTTTGTGAAAAAAATCCTGTTTGATTTGAGTGACAAGTGTTCATTGAATCTATTGTAAAATCGATTTTGCATGTCTAGATGCATTTTATACAGCAAATAACACCAAATACAGGTAAATCCACGGACAACAGGCAGGACAAATCGAAAGATTCAATATATTGGTAAAGAGTAAGACCAATATTTATGATGATTTATTAGCAAGAAGTTATGTGCACAATGACAAACAGTAGTGCAACATTCTCGAAAAACAATAAGCAGAGTGAACTGCCATAATGCAAAACATTTACTGCAGGATTCAACATGGCTGTGTTTACAATTAGAAATGTCAACAACAACAAATCGCATAGGCGATTCTAGACAAAATCTGAACACCAGCAGAATTCACATTTCTTTTGTGAAAAGAGAAACATTGTGGAGAAGTAGTATTTGCTGTTATGCGTGTGTGTCCGAAGCTGCAGTTGCTGTGTGACGCGAGAAGTTGATCTGAACATCTCTTCATGGTCTACTCGTGTTCAGGGCGCGGACCGGTACAGCTTTAGTGCGCGCAGAAATTTTTTCACGCGACACGCAAGCTTATTGGAAGCTTTTCCAGGCAAAATATAATAGGAAAATATTTTTGTCATTTTGTACACAAATACATATTAATTCATGACATTTTGATCTTTGAAAGTCTATAGGTTGCCAAATTCAGATATAAATGTAAAAAAAAAAAAAAAAAAAAAAACTATTGATTTTTCAAATATTGCACCTGTCAAACATAGGCTATTTGGCCGTCAATACTTGTTGATGGTGTCCTTTATCTGTAGGCGTAGGTGTGTAAAAAAAAGTTGATATTGTTGTCATGAAGACAAGAGCCTGGTCTGTCGGCGGCCTCTAGAGCAGCAGCAGCGCGCCAGCGCCGCGTCAGGCACGATTCTGGTGTGTAAAGACACAGAAAATGCGAGACAGAGGCCACGCTCCTGACACGCAGCAGAATCGCCACGCTCACACCACGCAGCCAGTGTGTCACCAATTGAAGCTCTACATTTCCTGTGCTGGACGGCTGCCCGTGACCTGCACACAGATTTCAAAATACTTCCACACAAATGACATCGCGAATGATTACAATGTAGTATGTGCACGCGGACACACTTTCGGAAAAAATCGGCCAAAAAAAGACCAAAAACAGTCCGATTGCGTATTTTACGCAAAAACCGTCTGGTTCCGATTTATAGTCGGTCAACCGGTGCATCCCTAATATTTACAATACTTACTAAAATATAATTAATATTTTTTTATTGCCTTTGTATTATTTGTCAAAAATATTGGTCGGTCTAACGCTGGTCCTGCGACTTAAAGTACAACCGGCCTTTGACAGGGTCGGTCGGGTTATGGCAAACAAGAATATTTTTAAGGATGGCCCCATTATCAGTCACTGTTTACATTGAATGAAAGCTAATAAAATGAGAAGAATTGTAATTCAATGAATCTCTTTTTTTTTTTTTGACACTTATGTTTTAGTCAGGCTAATTGTCTGGTCGGGCAATTTAAAAAAAATAAATAAATTTTGAACTAGCTAGAAGTCTGATTAGCTGTAGTTTGACCTATATTATTATTATTATTATTATTATTATTATTGTGAACATTAAGAAGGTAGTTTGACTTTAATGTTAAATTTAAGACATTAAGACTTACATGTTCCTGTGACTCAGTGGTAAAGCATTAAGTTACCAGTGACAAAGTCCATGGGTTCAATTCCCAGGGAACACATACTGGTAAAAAAATAAAATAAAATGTGTAGCCTGAATGCACTGTAAGTCGCTTTGTATAAAAGCATCTGCTAAATTAATAAAAGTAAATATACGTTAAGTAGAGGTCGACCGATATATATACATTTTTATATATCGGCATCGGCCGATATCAGTGTTTAGTAGCGCCGATTTAAAGTCATGCACGTCGGCGGGCAGCCCCGTGTTATTGGTGCGGTGGAAAGTGCTGCTGCTGCCACTGCATGTGAAGCACCCCAAGACAAAACTTTTGGAAGATTCAGCAACTGCCCTGGGAGATAAAGGTAGTCAGAGAATTTCACTCTGTAAATGGGGAGGAGAAGTTGCAGCTCTTACAAACACTACAGCGTGATTGAGGGCTCCGTTACTCTGCCCCGCTCACAGACAGCACCGTGCTCTGTGAGCTACCCAGAACGGTGAATGACATTTGTTCGGAAGCATGGTTTGATGCAGACAATAACCATTTTTCCATCCAACTCATTTGTATTTTGGGATGTCAGTATTTGATCATTTCCATGATCGATCGTCGTTTAAATTAACGATCAAGTAATAACCTTAATGCTGCAAAATGCGTCTGCAGCGGTATTATTATTATTATGTGCAAAAGCCACTTGGGAAAAAAGCTTTCTCACCCGAATTAAAGGGGTTTTAGTCTGAATAAAATGCTAGTAGCAGGACTGTAAAATTAATAGATGTGATTATGATCATTTGATAAAATGAAGAGAGCGCGCCATACGTTGGAGATCATTTATCTTTGTTGACTGTTTCCCGTCGAGGAGACCGCTGAATGCGCTTCTTTAAATGGTTTCGTTGTGATCGTTGTTGTATTTTAAAATGCAACTGCAATGTTTTCAAATGACACCATAGTAGTAGTGCAATGGATCATCATTGATCCGTGATACGTTCAGATCAATATCTTCGGTTCGGCACAAACTTGGCCCGCGGATTGATTTTTGAAAAAAAAAAAAAAAGTTGCGCATGTTCAGTCCACACTCAGTGGTCATGGCGAGCGGAGGAACGGAGGAGCTTGAACGCCCCGCGCATTTTGGCTTCCCTGTCAGATTATAATGATGAAAGAAAGAGGTTAGAGTGAAAATATTGTGCCAGATCTTTATGAACAGGAGAAGAAAAAAAGTTGTGGATAAATTATCCCGAGCATCCTCTGTTGCGCTCACGACAGACGGGTGGTCGTCCAGGAGGACGGAGAACTCTGTGACGATAACTGCTCACTTCATCACAGCAGACTGGAAGATGAGAAGTCCGACTATTATGTTAGAAAGAAGATATTATGCCATGTGCACTTTAAGTGTTTTAATTTAATAATTTATTGTTAATAAAAAAAAAAGACAAAACGTATGTTTATTTGTCTTGGCCTTTTTTTTTTGCTGAAAAATGATCCTATCCATACGAGGACGAGCGAGCGCGGGTTTGCCTAGATGTATTTGGAGGTTAATGCTCACGTCTCGTTCTGCAAATATCCAAATGTTTCCATTAGGGCTGGGCAAGTTAACGTGTTTTTATCGCATTAACGCATTAATTAATTAACGCCGACAATTAGTTTATCGCGTGTTAACATACTTTTTATTTTGAAAGTCCGTTGCTCACTGCCTTTCAATACAAATAGCTAGACTGTAATAAAACAACCGAATACAACACAAACCATGGGTCACAGGAGGGGTGGGATGTTTATCAGTAGGCTACTGGCTGCTTGGGATGAGCTACAGCGCAAAACAGAAAATCATGTCCAGAGTCGAATTCCATCCGGTTGGAATGTCTTGTATAAGCGACTCCTTCTTTTGTCTAATTTCAATTTGTTTTTGTTCCAATTCTGCAGCACTCGCTGCACTGTGCTTAAAATGGCCCACAACCTTTCTGCATTTGGCGAGGACGTTGTCAAACGTGCTGTTGTGCAGAGATACTATGACAGAATGCTGGAGACTGTGCACGACGCAGGGGACGTGTTCAAAAGGCAGATGTCTCGCAGCAGCGATCATATTTCTTGTACTAACTGTGCTAAGTGTGCTGACTTTATTTGAAATGTCCCACTGCTGTGCAACATGAATAAAATGTTTAGCGCACGTTTCAGCAAAATGTCTCTCTTTATCATCTGAAAATGTGAATGACCTTGTGTGTCTTCAGATGAGTAAGTAAATGTAAAGTTGGAAGAATGGATAAATGAAGTTAATTTTGTCAACTCAACCTGCATCACTGAAAGATTTTTTTTTTTTTTTGGACTGAGATTCTCAGTCTCTTTAAGGAGATTGTTGTTGTTGCTCGGAAAGGGGCCAGTTAAAATGTTATGATCGAGGTTCTGGACATAATATATATATTTTTTTTTTTACAAAAACTAAACAAAACTTTAATGTTTTATTTAATAAAACATTAATGTTTTAATGTTTTATTTATACGTTAATGTTATATTTAATTTGATTACATTAATGTTTAAGTTAAGATTTACAAGAAATGTTAACTGCTACTAACTTTTAACTGCTGTAAAAAAGCACTTTATTTGACAAAATAAACAAAATTTTATTGCACTTTTGTTCATACAGCAGAACTTTAAAAGAATAAAATTATACAATACACTACTTTTGATTTCATTATTGGATTGGATGATTAATCGTGATTAATCGCAGAAAATCATGTGATTAATCGCGATTAAAATATTTAATCGTTGCCCAGTACTAGTTTCCATATTCGCAATGTATCTGAATGTTAAACTATAATATTTTTTTATGTAAACTAGACGGAAAATATCATTCTCTTCACATGAGCAAAAACGTCCTTGGCATAAAAGCAGAGTGGACTGGTATACTACGGTCTATTTAAACTTGACCAGTGTAACCTTTTATATGTTTGGTTGACTGTACTTTATTTTAATAATGAACAGACTGCGATGTAATTTTGAAATTAGAATGCACTTTAGATGTTCTGTGTCATTTATACCAAACACAAATGTTGCTGGTTGCTAGTGTGTTTGCAGCACTATTATTTATTTTTTATATTTTTATTTTTTATATTTTTAAGTTTAATTGATTTTTATTTCTAAAATTATATTTATTTAAATGTATATTTGTGTTTACATTTATGTTCCAACAAACTTGAAAAATTCTACTTGATAAATGCTCAAAAACTTTTATGTAAATGATTGACACACACACACATAGATAGATATATATAATTTAAAACTTGGTCAGTTTATTAATTTGTTTGGTTAACTTTGGATAATTTTTTTTATTTTAATATTGTGCAGTGTACAAAATTAAGATTCGAGAGATGGTTCAAGTCAGTGCTCAATAAATGATGATAAGTTTAGAAATGTTGTGCATCCACTTATTATTAGTGCGACATTTTAGCATGCAAATGAAGGGGAAAACTTCAAGATATCGGTCCTGAAAATCGGCAGCACATATCGGCCATCGGCTGACCCTGACCTCTAAACATCGGCATCGGCAATAGAAAAACCCATATCGGTCGATTTCTAACGTTAAGGACCCACGGACACTTTGTCATTGGCAGATGTTTCAACACCAAAATAACATGCTGACCTATCGAACTTTTAGGAAATACATGTTCATTTAACTGCATACCTTATCTACCATGTAAAAAAAGAAAAAAAAAGAAAAGTTATTTACCCTTTCTACATATAGCTCTCACCTGGTGGGATAGCCCTTCCATCCTCTCATGCAGAACCGCAGGTATCTTCACGCTCAAGTCCTGCCCACTCAAGATGTACTGGTCTACCTGTCTACGGATCACACTCTCCACCACTTTTCGATCTACTTCAAGGGGGGATAAGACTTTGTCTGCCTCAGTCCAAAAGCCTTGCACCTTAGAATGTAAATTAATCAGAAAAGTAGGTATGATTAAATGATAAATTATAGAAAAACTGAAAAGTAAACTTAGTGCAAACCTTTCGTTTTTTTGCAAGAATATCTTCCTTCAAATCTGAGTTACTGTCATGTTCTCTACAAAAAAGAAACATTGTTTTAAGTGAAGTGAAAATGAAACAAATATTCTGTGCCATTTCAAATTATTTCTACAGAACTGTGAAATAAAATATTTTAAAGATATACTTAAGCAAGTGATCATATTTGGCATCTTCTGCATCAAGGTCCTTCAAAGATGTCTCCAAACCTCTGAAAGGTAAAAAATAAAATGCATAGAAATGTTACACTTTCCTCAGTAGAGAATAAGATGCTGCAACAGTAGCTGACATTATAGGAACATTATAGGAAGGTGTGACAATTGTCTGAATCTCTGGAGGCATTTTGTCATTGGTGTTATATAAAGAATCTCATATGCCATCAAACCTTTAACTTTAATGAGAAACAGCATCCCTTTACCAATAGAAAAATTTGCTGTTTTGTAAGCTTAAGCCTCGAGAATGCAACCAAAGCCACTTGCTTGTGCAGTTGGTGTAAACTGCATGGACTACTTTGATGATGTTTTTCTTACCTTTCTGGACATGGACAGTATACTGTAAATACATTTTCAATGGAAGGACTGAGAGCTCTCGGACTAAATCTAAAATATCTTAAACTGTGTTCCGAAGATGAACGGAGGTCTTACGGGTTTGGAAAGACATGAGGGTGAGTCATTCATTTCATTTTTGGGTGACCTAACCCTTTAAGTGAATCTATGAAAGGGAAGTAAAAAAAAAAAAAAAATGTAAAAATATAAGATCCAAATAATAGTTTATTTAATGTAGCAACGATTCAAAAGATCTACAGTGCCTCTGAAACAGAAGGGGAGACGAAATCTATGACAACTTGCAGTGTTACATATCGAGGCTGAGAACAGAACAACACTGCAGACAACAGCCTTTATCACTGTTTTCTATGTTCATGGAGTATACTTACATTTTAGCCAGTGTTTCATATGCATTTGGCCAGTCAGCGTACACTTACGTCACTGGTAGTTACTATAGAACTGTTTTAGACCCTTTTCTGAAGTGGCAGCTAATTTAGTTTCTCCAAATGGAGCTCCTAGAACTAAATCTATTCCTAGTTCCTGCGGTGCGAACACGCCAAAAAGTGGGTACCTCCGCCAATAGTTCTAAGAACTATGAAAACCTGATGCGAAAGCCCCTCGTATAAAGGAAGGATTGCAGCCACTCACTTAGCTCTTTTCTGGTAGTCTTGAATGAGAAAGTCCTGCCCTACAGTCACTCTCTGGAACTGTCTCTTCACCAGGTGAAATCTTTTCATCTCCAGATCCTTTGTACCTACTGGCTCTGCAGCAGCCTCAGGGACCCAAGTGTCATCTAATTGTTAATGTGACAAATATAAAACACAATTATATAAATTAGAATACTCTCAACACGGCACTTTAATCCCTAGACAATACAAAAAAAGAGTGATACATACTTATACATACAAATTTAATGAGAGAAAAAATTCCTTTTGAAATTGTTGGCCCTCCCTGCATTTATAAGGATAGTGTGAGTGTCCCCCACAGTAATCTGTAAAAGTGAGATGAAGTGCAGTACAGTGCTTTCTGCTGTAGGCAAATTTTCAAAGAAAAGAAAAAACACCTTTGACAAAAGCTGCATCCAAATTCATAGGCTACATCCTTCGAAGAGTGCATTTGAAGGCCCATTTTGTCATGGTGGCGCAACAAGGTTGTCCCAATTCAAAGACAGCATCCTATAAAGGCTGCATTTGTAAGCCTATTATATCACGGCAGTGCTGCAAAGACTGTCCCAATTCACAATACATCCTCTGAAGGCTGCCGCAATTCGAACATGACTTCAAATATGCCCTCCGTTTTGCCAGAAAATGAAGAATAAAACAGATGGATCCTTCGCAGCCTTCCCTATCTCAGAATTTAAAGTGCTCCAGTGACGATGGGATTTTTATTCAAATAAAACAGCGAATGACAGTTCTGTGGCAGCCGTCAAATACACTTATAAATAAGTATTGTGTTTTAATTTAATCAAATAGCTAGTGAAACAAATGTTAAAAGTCAGGGGTCTTAAAAAAATGTGAACTAACAATACCACTGCATAGATTAATTTGTTAGGTGGCCTAAGGCAAAAGTCCTTGTATTTGAATTTTTGTAATCAAGGGCTGAATTTGATCATTCATTTCACTTGTATTTTTATTTTTTTATTATTATTTATTTATTTTGTAGTGCTGTCCTGCAAGATATGTCCACAAATGTTTTAAGCAAACTTGATCCAAAAATATGATTTCTGAAGTATTTTGTAAGCACGTCTTGCTGTCATTTTCTGACCTTAACATTGCAGCCATCTTAATTTTATTTCCTTTTTCTCTTCCTTTAGGACAGTTCTGAAAAAAAAGGTGCTTCTGAGAAACAAAAAAAATTAAATGAAGTCAGTCAATTACTTATAGTTATTTGTAAATGAAGCCAAGTTATTTTTGTGCATTGTTTTAGTTTAAACTTGTAAATAAAAAGACAAGTAGTAGTTCTGGAAATTGTTAATTTTTGGAAAGCAAGCTATAGACTGTTTCATCGGGCGCACGCGCCTGGACCTAAGTTAACTTCCGGTCTGTGTTGTGTATATCGGTCTGGCTGCAGTGCCTTCTACAAACTCAGTTAAAGTCAAGGTGATGAGTAGACTGAAGTTGGGCTCATGTGGCTGTGCTGCGGGATGTGTTTCCCATACATTTATTTATTTTTGGAGACTCGCCACAATTTTAAAACTGATCGATTTTCAAAAAGGCTTCGTTGAACATGAGTAACGTTAAGTACTGCACGTTTAATAATAATTACATTTATATGTTTAAATATCAAAGCGAGGCACAGGTGTTTTATATCGCTGTATTTCTGAAGGAAGACTTTCATGTTATATGCCTGATAAAGTAGCGTGTGAGCGTACCAGCTCTGCTTTGTTTACAGCTGTTACTGGGGAAACTTATATTTCTCGCGCTTTATGTCTATGCTTTAAAACATCTCCTGCTGGCAAAGAATGAATTTGCATTTTCACTAAGTCCGCCTGATCCACGCAGCAAATATATTCTGTTTGTTATAAAAAAAAATATCTACTCTAGAGGGACTATTTGGAAGTCTACCGGAAGTTAAGTTAGGTCCACAAAAGCGCGCATGCGCAGTAACGTTTGTTTATGTTGATGCAGTTGAAACAGTCTATAATTTGTAAATGACAAATTCTTATATATATATATATATATATATATATATATATATATAAGAACTTGTCATTTACAAATTATAGCTTGCTTTCCAAAAATTAACAATTTCCAGAACTACTACTTGTCTTGTCTATATAGCCTCTGAATAACATTTGCCATTGAAAAAAAAAAAAACTAAACTAATTACAAAATAACTTCTCCAGAGTGTTTGCGTGCATATTTCCACTGACCAGCACTGGGACGATCAGGTTTATCCTGCAGTACATGGGTCTGGTCTGATTTAAGGAAATGAGGAAAGGACTAATTGTGTAGAGCTATGACAAAGTAATCAGTGGAAGAAATACAAGTTACTTTAGTAAAGTACTTTCAGTTACTACTATTAGCATACTGAGGAAAAGATTTATGCATTTAAAACCTTACGTAAACGTATTATTCGTTACACCGTAAAGTACTTAAGGTATGAAGAGTAAAAGTATCCTACAGTATTGTTCAAAATAATAGCAGTACAATGTGACTAACCAGAATAATCAAGGTTTTTCGTATATTTTTTTATTGCTATGTGGCAAACAAGTTACCAGTAGGTTCAGTAGATTCTCAGAAAACAAATGAGACCCAGCATTCATGATATGCACGCTCTTAAGGCTGTGCAATTGGGCAATTAGTTGAATTAGTTGAAAGGGGTGTGTTCAAAAAAATAGCAGTGTGGCATTCAATCACTGAGGTCATCAATTTTGTGAAGAAACAGGTGTGAATCAGGTGGCCCCTATTTAAGGATGAAGCCAACACTTGTTGAACATGCATTTGAAAGCTGAGGAAAATGGGTCGTTCAAGACATTGTTCAGAAGAACAGCGTACTTTGATTAAAAAGTTGATTAGAGAGGGGAAAACCTATAAAGAGGTGCAAAAAATGATAGGCTGTTCAGCTAAAATGATCTCCAATGCCTTAAAATGGAGAGCAAAACCAGAGAGACGTGGAAGAAAACGGAAGACAACCATCAAAATGGATAGAAGAATAACCAGAATGGCAAAGGCTCAGCCAATGATCACCTCCAGGATGATCAAAGACAGTCTGGAGTTACCTGTAAGTACTGTGACAGTTAGAAGACGTCTGTGTGAAGCTAATCTATTTTCAAGAATCCCCCGCAAAGTCCCTCTGTTAAAAAAAAGGCATGTGCAGAAGAGGTTACAATTTGCCAAAGAACACATCAACTGGCCTAAAGAGAAATGGAGGAACATTTTGTGGACTGATGAGAGTAAAATTGTTCTTTTTGGGTCCAAGGGCCACAGGCAGTTTGTGAGACGACCCCCAAACTCTGAATTCAAGCCACAGTACACAGTGAAGACCGTGAAGCATGGAGGTGCAAGCATCATGATATGGGCATGTTTCTCCTACTATGGTGTTGGGCCTATTTATCGCATACCAGGGATCATGGATCAGTTTGCATATGTTAAAATACTTGAAGAGGTCATGTTGCCCTATGCTGAAGAGGACATGCCCTTGAAATGGTTGTTTCAACAAGACAATGACCCAAAACACACTAGTAAACGGGCAAAGTCTTGGTTCCAAACCAACAAAATTAATGTTATGGAGTGGCCAGCCCAATCTCCAGACCTTAATCCAATTGAGAACTTGTGGGGTGATATCAAAAATGCTGTTTCTGAAGCAAAACCAAGAAATGTGAATGAATTGTGGAATGTTGTTAAAGAATCATGGAGTGGAATAACAGCTGAGAGGTGCCACAAGTTGGTTGACTCCATGCCACACAGATGTCAAGCAGTTTTAAAAAACTGTGGTCATACAACTAAATATTAGTTTAGTGATTCACAGGATTGCTAAATCCCAGAAAAAAAAAATGTTTGTACAAAATAGTTTTGAGTTTGTACAGTCAAAGGTAGACACTGCTATTTTTTTGAACACACCCCTTTCAACTAATTGCCCAATTGCACAGCCTTAAGAGCGTGCATATCATGAATGCTGGGTCTTGTTTGTTTTCTGACAATCTACTGAACCTACTGGTAACTTGTTTGCCACGTAGCAATAAAAAATATACTAAAAACCTTGATTATTCTGGTTAGTCACATTGTACTGCTATTATTTTGAACAATACTGTATGTATTCTATAGGAAAAAACCTTTATATATGACGGTCTTGCATTAATATTATTGCTGCAATTGCATTGTACTGTATGTTAGGGCTGTCACTTTTAGTTCACTTTTAATTCAACCAAAAAAAGTTTTGAAAATGAAAATAGGGAATCGATTTTAACCAAATATGTACACTATTCATTTTTAAATAATTAAACAATTAAAAAAATATAGACGCAACAAAACTCACAACCAAGCAGAAAAAGAAAAAGAATTCTGAAAGTGCAGTATGCATTGCAAAAGCTAAACAGTCCTCTTATGCTGCGTTCACACCAAACGCCAATAGAGCGTCTGGTGCGAATAATTTCAATGATAAGTCAATGTAAAGACGCGTTTACGCACATCTGGAGGTCTCGCAGCGTGGTAGACACGAATTTGCCTCATTCACGCATCTAGTTACAGGAGATTCTGATTTATGAAAAGGACCATTGCAAGCTGACAGCGACTGGCTTTTGTGGTGGAAAATTGGCAGTAATACCCCCACCTTACGCAGCTGTACCAGAGTGTCCCTGGGACATCAGTGCGGTCAGAGCATGTCTTCTCAACAGCTGGACATATAGTGAATAAAAAACGCTCTGCACCGGACCCGAAAATGTTGATCGACTTGTTTTTCTGTCCAATAAATTTGTAATGTCCCTTGCATTTTTGCACGTTATGCCTGCCTAGTGCAGCCTATCCCAGGTGTCGGTTACGCTCAATCAATTAAAAAAAAACAAAAAAAAAAAAAAACACATGGCCTGTTCTAAAGTCTATTTAAAGTTGAATCATTATTTAAAATAATCTTGGAGATTTTTGAAATGCCTAAATCATAATTGCAGTCAGGTTGAAGCCTGCAGTAATGTTTTTCTTTTGTTATGGCAGCCATCCCCTCTGCATATATATATTTTTTCGAGAATGTTGCACTCCTGTTGCTTTTTGTTATTCTGCCAGAAACTTCATGCCAATAAATAAGAAATATTGCTGACTTGTGCGTTTCCAGAGCTCTCTTTACATTTGTCTGTTATTTGACGTTGGAAAAGAAAACAAGAAAGTCTTTTTTTAAACATGGAAAATCGATTTTACAATCGATTCAATGAACACTTATGTCTTAAAAATCGAAAATGATTTTTTCACAAAAGTGACAGCCCTACTGTATGTTGCCTTATACTTCTGAATATGTTCAAGGGTTTTTACATTTAAAATACATTATATTGGCCTACTGTTGGGCAGTTTAATGTACAACAATGCATGATAATGTAAAGGACCATGTTTTTGTATTGTAGCTGTCCTGTGAAAAAAAAAACTAATGTGTACTTTGTACTAGGGGTGTGAGATATGACTATTTTTGATCATGGACGATAAAAATGTCTCCACGATCTGCTTTTAAAGGAATACTGTAGTATTGTGCTACAGTGCACATTCTATCAGCTGCAGTTCTGGTGCCTCCGCCACATACTCACATTATTTACATTTTAAATGTTTCATTTGCGCGCTGGTCTGATATGTGTTTTTTCTGAGTGCCGCATACACAAAGAAGGTATTTTGAAGAATATGGGTAACCCAATAGTTGGTGGTACACACTGAATTTGATATTAGCAAAAAATAATATATGGAAGTCACTGTGGATCAGCAACTTTTTGGTTTTGGACGTTCCTCAAAATAGCATTTATGTTCAGAAGAAGAAAGAAACTCATTCAGGTTTAAAACTAATTTTGAGTGAGTAAACGGTGCTATAAAAATAAAAACACTATGACAGAATTGACAGAATTTATATTTTTGGGTGAACTATTTAACACTAATAAAACAAAACAAAGAGAAAAATCACTCACTGATCTTGACTGAAGAAATTTAAAACAATTGCTTTAGGAATCAGTTCATATAGCATTTTAGTTTTATATTTGTTCATTCAATTTCTTGAATGCTCCTGCTAAATACACCTATTTTACCTGAAAATAAAGCACGATTTGTTTTATTTATATATAATGTGTAGTTGTAATATGTATCTTTGTCATTCTTTCATCTTTGTTATTAAAAAATAAGAAAACATTTTTATCTTAACATTTATTTTACCCTCTTTAGCCTAAATGGCTGCGATTATTTTATTTTATGTTACCTTAAAAGGCTATGTCTTTATAATAAGGAAATTAGTTTGGCTGTAATGCTCAGACAACTTGCAAAATAGTAAAACCAACATGACAAAGTATTGTGATAAAATTGTGAATCGTGGTATTACAAAAATAAATTGTGATATTATATTTTTTCCTTATACTACGGGGCCGTTGAATGCTTGAATCTGACTGGCTGATGAACATTCTGAGGTGTGCAATTATTTTCTGGGAAACGCACGGCGAATGTAGTTCTAGGCAGCTCTCTTGAGCACATTACAGTTCCATATCACTTTGCATAGTAAAACTGTAATAATGGAAATTACAGGACTAACAAAAACAACAACATGACAGACGATTATCCAAAAGTAAACACACATGAAATTTCTCACTAGCGGGGTAATAACAGCTGCTGCAGAATACTGTTGAGGGACGCACAGAGGAAGCCTAATTCACACAAGCTCTCGCTCTCGCTCTCTCCCTCTCTCTTTCTTTCTCTGGGTCTCTGACTGTCTTTCTAATTAGGGATGTGCAACAGTGATCGAGTACTCGACCGCGACAGCGATGATCGATCACGTAAACGATGATCGAATTTTTATTTTTTTTATTGGTTATTGCAGCACGTTGGGCGGCGCCCTGATCTCTGATTGGTTAGCTTCCCACTTGATGCCTCAAAAGACGTAAGATGGCCTCAAATTCATGTAGTGATGGCTGGCTTCCCTTTGGGAAGAACTATGAAAATACATTTCAGGGTAAGCTGTGTAGCGCCAAGCTGTCACACAAATCTACAAAAAAAACAATAAGCTATCATCTAAAATGTGTACATAAAATATCTGGCGATAACAGGGCGGCAACTCAGATGAGTTGCAATGCAGGCAGAACCGAGAAGACGACAAAGCTATTCGCTGAAATGGTGGTGAAAGATTTGCTGCCAATTAGTTTCAGGGACAGAGAATGTTTACTTGTCCAGTGGTGCCTGGCTGTTCCTGCAACATCTGTTCCAGCGGAGCGAATTTATTCCTCTAAATGTGAACAGGCTGCGCACTCGGCTCTCATCTGAGCATGTAGACCGCCTTATCTTTTTGAATAGACATTTGAATGTTTCACTGGTCGTGGTAAATATAATATCCATTTTTTAAAAATAATTATTATTTTAGTTTTGCGTTTTAGCCATAGTTAAAATATCTAGGCTATTTGGTCTCTGTTTTATACCTTATAATAGTTGTTTGGTTAAACTTGGTGAACTTTTTCTTTATCTTTTAAAAACTATGTTTCACCGCTGGATCAAAATATGCTGCTAAAGTTATACTGGAAGACAATGTTTTGTTAAAAAAAATGCAGTTGAATGAAGAAGCTAAAAAAAGAAAAAGTATCTTTCTGTGTTAATTTTTAAATCAAATAATGAAATGGTCTTTATAAAATCAAAATGCACTGGATATATTTGTAGCCTAATTACATTAAACATATTCATAGAGATGACGAAATCAAAATTATTTGTTTGTCATAGTTTTTATCTATATTTTAAATCGTATTCAATTATTTAGCAATAATCAGTGATTTCCATGCTGTTAAATAATAATGTAAAGCGCAATCCAAGTTACACTTTCGGTCAAGTTCACATCTGCATCGGCTAATTTTTTTCAGATAAAAGTTGCAAGAGCTAGTGTCTGATTAATTAACATGAACAATTATGCTGAAATCGCTGCATATCAGCGATTCGTTTCATGCTCATACAAGCAATGCCCGATAATGATATTGCTCTTAAATGTTTTATTTTTCTATTATTATTGTTATTATTTTATTATTGATGTTATAATAATGCAGCCGAGCTTTTTTTCCATCATATTTGTGGGCATAATGCAATTCATGTCTTCAAAAACGCGCAGGTGGTTTATGGAAAATAAAACTTAACTTAAAAATAAAACTTAATTACAACTATTACACTTAATAACGTAGATGAAAATATAGCACAAATCTGCCATACATTTATAATGAGAACTTTATAGGTATCTATAGTAAAATCTGTCCTTGCCAATCTTTCAGCGCGCTGTCATTAAAACGCATCAGAGGGAGCTCGCTCTCTCTCTCTCGGTCTAACGCATAACTTAGCATTCTATTGTGCTGATACAAGTTGTAATGTTACGTCTAAATCTCAGTTATCTGATTTATCATAGGATGTGTCATAGAATTAGCTTCCGTTTGTTGGTATACTCTTCACCTCATGCAGATATTTCTTGCTCCTTTATTAATAACAATGCTTCATCATAATCATAATCTAACCTGTCCTAATCATGTGTTCATGTGTTCATAGACAGATTTTCATGTCAGATTTGTATTTTTATTTATTTTTCATTTTCATAACAATCTTCATATTTTTTTTTTCATTATATACATTATGGTCATGCCCCGCCAATTATAGAATAACAATCACATTTTGGTAAGATATAAGTCGGCATTGAATCACTTTATATTTTGTATCTCTTCATTTCATTACAATATTCAAATCAAAACCCAATACTTACATTTAAAGTATAAATCTGTACTTTAGTCAAAAACAAAAAATTCAGGCTCCAGTTATTTTCATTAACAAATAACATCTATAGGGCCTTTCGCTCTGCTTCAGTTCCAGAACTAAATCTACAGTATTGAAGTACTAGGATGGTTTTGCGCAAACTATTTCCCACTACCATTTAAAGGGTTGCATTCCCACCGACAGTGTGTACTAGGAAGTATAGTTGTGGAAGATTTTTATTAAGATTAATCAATCAAGTATAATCGATGTGAATCATTTTTGTTGCTAGTTATTATTCCATTATAATCCTATAGGTTAAGTAGAGAAAGAAATATGCCTACGGGGCCAAATTGTACACCAGATGAGAAACATGCGGTCAGACATACAGACAGGGCTTTTGTCTATACCAAAGGAGCCCCCTCTTCTCTCTAGAGAGGTATTAAAATTGTAAGCATAAAGAAAAGTTTGACTACGGTATTTTTCGGACTATAAGTGGCACGTGAGTATAAGTCGGATCAGTCCAAAAATACGTCATGATGAGGAAAAAAAACATAAGTCGCACTGGACTGTAAGTCGCATTTATTTAGAACCAAGAGAAAACATTACCGTCTACAGCCGCGAGAGGGCGCTCTATGTATCCAGTGTAGACTACAGGAGCACTGAGCTGCATAGAGCGCCCTCTCGCGGCTGTAGACGGTAATGTTTTCTATTGGTTCATTTCTCTTGGTTCATTTCAAATTAATTGATAAATAAGTCACACCTGACTATAAGTCGCAGGACCAGCCAAACTATGAAAAAAAAGTGCGACTTATAGTCTGGAAAATACAGTATTTGGAAACATCCTGTGTAGGGTATATAATGAGATGCCACCTAGCATTCGGGAGATCTTCTCACAGAGAATATCTCAGCTTTGTTTCTCTCTGAAATAAAGTCTATCTTCTGGAAACAAAACCCAGAGACTGTGTGATTCCTCAGATCCATGGCAGATGAAAATAAACTACAACGTAAGCTGGTCGACAGGGATGGAATTTGTGCATGACCTTCAACAACGTTAACAACAGGAGAATGGAGGACGCTGTGATCAGAGCTGTGTTTTTGTTGTGTCTCGTGGGTTTCACAATAATGGACGTGGAATGTTGACGTATACATAAAGCGATTGAAAGAACGGAAAGAGAACTAAGAATCTCCAATGACAACTGGCAGTGCAACATTTGCTACAAGTGCCGACACTTTACCATCTGTCCATTTATCGCTGTTCATAATACTTGTGAAATAAGTTGACAAATGTTTACAGTATGTTTACACAGCATTTAAATCATGGTTGGTGAGGGCATTTTCGAATGCGTTTTTTTCTCCGCTTCTCCCAAGACAGCTAATACACTACTGTTTCAAAATGGGGGGAAAAACAGACATAAACACTATAAAATGCAGGCCAGGAGCGAGGCCCTCTGGAGCAGCGGTTCCCAAACTTTTTTTCCTGCGCACCCCCTTCTATGTCCCAACCGGGTTGGCACCCGCCCCAATCCCCACTTTAAAAAAAAAATGCAACAAAGATTTCTTTTATCACTGTATAAAGAGTAATGTTTAATCATGTGCAAATAACCAGAACACGCATGACAATAAAGACATCAACAAAGTTTCAATATAATGCAACAAAGCAACGCAAAAGCTTCCACTTTAAAGAGGACGAGTGACAGACACAGGCTCAGTAACAGAAAGCATGGTTATTTTCAGCCGCATAAAAAGAAACATTGCAGCAATAGGCTAGGCCTATTTAATGACCATGGAGCTAGCAGCAGCATTATCTCAACCCGCGGCCCAACTCAAATTCAAATGCGGCCCACCATGCTGAACAATTAAATCAATTTTTTTTTTACATTAATTTAAAAATGTACTTAAGAAATATAAGCTATAGCCCAATGTTATGTTAAATTATTTAGTGTTTCATATATTATTTTCAGACATGAGCAGACCTACTCACATAACATTACGCATTTAACGAACACATACAAGCGCCAACTTTGGAAGAATTCAATTCAAATAGTCATCAACAGCCATTAGTTCGGTAAAATTTAGCATCAGAATGGACAAATTTGTTTTTAAGTGAGAAAAAAATAAATGTGGAAAATGCCAGCGAATGAAAACAGTATCAGTAGTGAAGGAGAGTGCTGGATTTTTGGTTTGCCCCACATATATTACATCGCAATCATCCTTAAATGAAGAAGTGGCAAAACATCTCTGGAGAGAACCTCATATTACTAAATTCGAAAGTGCTTTCCATATATGGGTCAACATAGGATACATTTGTGAATGCACATTTTTCTGCAATGTCGCGCATCAAGTCATGCTTCTGTGCGCGTCTTAAAGACTGCATCTTAAGCCTATGTTAAACTTTCCGCGTCCGCGGGGAGTCCGTTATGGGCCGCTAGGTAGGCGTGATGTAAACATCGTCATGGGAGAGTGTGTGCGGAGGCTCTGAGAGGATGAACGTGTGCCTCCCAATTTTTTATGACAGCGCAGACAGGTGCATGGTCAGTAGGCTTCAAAATCACAATTGCACATGTGGAGGCAGTATGAAGAAGCCCATTGCTACTCGAACCTGTGCAATCCCTCAATAAATGAATGTAAAGACAGCCAGATGTGCAATAATTCTGGGCAACTGTTTGTTCACATGTTTGTTGCAGAGCGGACCATCAGCGTATGCTTTCGGAAGTATAAATGTAAGTCCGCGTCTGCGCTGGCCGTGTCTGCATCTGGATTGCTCATGCGGAAAGTATAGATGGTTTCAACGGCAACAACATAAACAAACGTTGCTGCGCGTGCCCGTATTGTGGACCTAACTTAACTTCCGGTAGACAGCCAAGTCCCTCTAGAGTAGATATTTTTTGATAACAAATAAAATATTTTTGCTGCGTGGATCAGGCGGACTTAATGAATATGCAAATTCATTATTTGCCAGCAGGAGATGTTTTAAAGCATAGACAAAGCGCGAGAAATAGAGGTTTCCCCAGTAACAGCTGTAAACAAAGCAGAGCTGGTACACTCACACGCTGCTTTATCAGGCATATAACATGCAAGTCTTCCTTCAGAAATACAGCGAAATAAAACACCTGTGCCTCGCTTTGATATTTAAACATATAAATGTAAGGAATTATTATTAAAGAGCCACACAGATGGGAAATCAAAAAATTACCTTTATTACAGTGTATGATGTAGCTGTCCATCAGTGTAAACAATGTGCAAAGTAATTAAACCAAAAAGTACATGATTTATAAAGTTATTGGCTTCTAAAGTAAGGAGTCGACTCTGAACCACTGAAACGAGTCGTTATAGATTTAAAAGTCACTCAGCCTGCAGCGAGAGAGAGATTTCCTCCAGATTTTTTCTTTGTTCATTTTCTTTCTCTATTCTCTTCATCTCTGTTGCCTCCAAATCCTCACTCTTTCTTGGCCCCCCTACTCCTGACTAACAACTTTATCATAAGATGTCCCACTTGATAGTTTCCCCGATTTCAGCCAGTTAAACATATTTATAATATATATTATAGAATGAATGAAACAAGTTGGCAGGCATAAAGCGTAGCCTGCAGTACATAAAAGAAGAACAGTGCGTAGAAGACAGCATCTGTCTTCTACATTTCCATCGAAAACTAATAACTTATAGTTTTTTATTTAAAATAAAAGCGATTACAAAGGAAAAGTTAACTGTTCATGCTTTTTATTGTATGGAAAAATCCCACTTAAAAAAAACAGACCGCCATTACATTTTTCATCTCGCCATCCCCTGGTGACAGCTTGCGCACCACACTTTGGGAATCCCTGCTCTAGAGGGACAAGGCCCTGTGCAGTCGCACATTTGGCACATCCCTTGTGACGGTACTGATTTTTATTATAGAGTGCATGACGTCAGTGGCAGTCGCCGGTGGCAGTACACGGCAACTGTCACAGCCCTAAACAAAACAGCACAAAAACTGGATTAGGAAAATGATTGTCTAAACCTTTGCATACTTTAAGCACTCTTAGATAATGAAAGTACTTTTTGTTTATCACTTGTAATTGTTTTTTCCCCCTTTTTATGCTTGTAAATTTTGAAGCTATATTTTTGGGTTAAGTTCTTAATTGTTTTGATTTATTATTAATTTATAATTATTTTAAAAAAGTAGCCTTCTTATGTAATTGAATAAAAACTCACAAAATAAATTTTATATAAATCATGATGCATCGTGATATTGAAATGTTGGCATGATAATTGTAATCAAATCAAGTTGTGAAACCAGTGACATTTCACACCCCTATCTGGAACCATATAATGTCTCGAAACATGCATCTGTTCAACCACTACTTCCAATTGTATTTTAAAAATTTTCAAATCTGGTTTTAGAAAATGTACCTCTACTGAGAACCTCTACTGAACAGTATTAACCCTCTCAGGCTCAAATTAAGTTTTATTAACTTAGTAAATTTAGCAGTGGTGTCAAAAGTATTGGCTTTCATTACTCAAGTAGAAGTATAGATACTAGGTCTTAAAAAGACTTTTGTAGAAGTTGAAGTATCAACTCACGCTTTTTACTCAAGTAAAAGTACTGGTTTAAAAAACTACTTAAAGTATAAAAGTAAAAGTAATGTAAGGGAACAAATGCCATTAAGAACAAAAGCTTAGGCCGCACCACAGGGGCCTATTATGAACTACCCCACCTCCTAAAAAAAACATTTTTCTAAAGGCCATAATGAATATAATGTTATATTAAATGTTCATGTTGAAAAATTTGGGATGCACTAGGCTACCTGTTTCAGCCACATATATGCCCATTGAAAATGAACGCATTTTAGTACAATGCAAATACATTAAAGGACTAGAGATATGATTACTAGTTGCCAATAAGTATTGTTATGGTGCAAAAAGTCAAACTTTAGAGGCATGTCATCAATAACCTTTAATGGAATGTAAATGTACATCCAAGCTTAGCTGCAGGAATCTGCGAGGGCAATGGACAAGAACATTGGTGCAGGCTTAGTAACAATTACACTTGTAACGTTGTCTATTTACAATAAGCATAATAGTGCTGTCAAAATTAATGATTAATCCAAGTGATTAATCAATAACTAAAAAGGAAAATTAACTCATAATCCCGATACCTTCTTGATTGACAGCTTCCTGTATTCGGTACATACGTATGCTATGTTAAGTTACAAAGTTGGTATAGCCTAGATATCACAACATTGTCAATCGCAAATGATAATTTATTAAAACGTCTCACTACCGAACTACCAACAGTAGCTTTATTTGTGGAGAACGAAGATAAAGCACCCATTTGGTAAATGAGCCAGTGAGAAATAATAACTTTTAAATAGGGTCCAGTACCTTTTCGATACTTTTAAAACAGTACAGGCGCCTAAATGGTGCCTGAACCTATACTTAAAAAAAAAGAACCTAAAAAAAAAAAAAAAACTATGGATAACTTAAAAGAACATTCCAAATATTTTAAATAAATCCATAGCTTTCACCTTGGATGCTCTCACTTCCCAAGTTGTGCTTCCCTTAATCTAAGGCTAATAAATGTATTTCACAATCTGGGTCATTATTTAATATAAAACCACACATAATTCTACTGTATATCTGTCACTCACTCTGATATTAAGTTAAGATGAGTGCTGTCTGTCACTGTCTTAAATCAGTTCTGTGAATGACTGTATGCTCATTCTTTATAAAGTAGCAACAATGTCGTTTGTAAAGTACAGTAATGTGCAAAAGTCTTAGGCACATTAGTATTTTCACCCCAAAAAAGGGTTTTAAGCCAGTTATTTAAATCTTTTGCTTTAGTGTGTCCATAGTAAATATCAGTTTGCCATTAATTTTAATAATAATCTAGTGCGATTTTGAATGCACAAGCAGTTTGACAACGGCAAAATGAATGTTTGGAAATGTAAACTGATATTTTCTACCGACACACTACAGCAAAATATATAAATAGCCGAACACCATTCTTTTAAGTGAAAATACTAACGTGCCTAAGACTTTTGTACAGTAGTTAGTGTATGTATAAAGTACGTATGATTAAATTAATATTTAGTATAAGTATATTTAGATAAGTGTAATTAAAGTATTTGTTCGGTCATATGTGTTAAGGGCTAGATTTTCACTGGAGGAAACGGCTGTGACAAGCGAAAACTTTACAGTAGATGAGAAAGCGACAGCTTCTTCGTGACCTTTTGTAAACTGTATTTATGACAAATAACTTCACTGATACAGATTCTAACAATCTACTGATAAACACACACCTTATGTCCTCTGTCTCTGTTTGAGCTCGTGCTGCTCCGCCGCGGTCTGCGGATTGAAGAGCGCGCTGAAAGACGGGGAGTAGACCGGTCTGACGCCGGTTTCATATGAAATTTAAGCCGACTGACTCTGAGGCGATAGGATACCGGTTCCATACCCAACCCTACTTTTAAGAAATACATTTTATGATAAACGAACCAAAAACTGTCTATGCCCTTGCTGGAGGGTGATGTAATTTGTGTCATGTGCAGGTGCGATGGATCGCATACAAACCAATAGGGTGTCGGAATGGTATCTGTTTATACTTCTCATCCAACCACAATCAAATTCACTCCATCCGGATGGCGCGATTTATCTGGATAGGTTTTTTTTTTTTTTTTTTTTTTTTTGAGTGATGACAAGCCGGAATGAAAACAAGACGAAATGAAAGTAGAATGAAGTAGAAAGTACAGATACTTGCGTGAAAATGTAAGGAGTAGAAGTAAAAAGTCGGCTGAAAAATAATTACTCAAGTAAAGTAT
This sequence comes from Carassius auratus, assembly GCF_003368295.1. Taxonomy (NCBI): domain Eukaryota; kingdom Metazoa; phylum Chordata; class Actinopteri; order Cypriniformes; family Cyprinidae; genus Carassius; species Carassius auratus. The sequence continues at coordinate 806,320 of NW_020524479.1, forward strand.
AGATACCCCAAATTTCTACTTAAGTACAGTAACGAAGTATTTGTACTTCGTTACTTGACACCTCTGAAATTTAGTAACCTATAGTAAAGTTTTTAGTACTCCAGATTCATAAAATATGTATCTGGAGTAATAAGGTGTTTAGTTACTTTACTGTTGCAAATCTGCAACGCCTGCCTTGAGAGGGTTAAATGACCTGTTGTTAATTACTGACATTGGTTGTACTTTGAAATGGCAATTCAGGCACGTATTACATTAAAGCTGGATTATGGTACTCTTCTGTACATAGGAATTAATCATTCATCACTTGCTTGACTGAAAACATTAAAAAAAGCAGTGGCCAGGATTCTGAGTGGGGTAAAAAAAAAATCATTACACCGGTTTTAAAGGGACAGTTCACCCAAAAATGAAAATTCTGTCATTAATTACTCACCCTCATGTTAAAAAATTAAGATAACACTGCACACGTGTGTGTCATGAGCATCTCATGAATTAATGTTGAAGACTGACACGGAAGAGAAGTTATTGTTGAATAAAGTTATTTTTGTTTACTTTGCAAACAAAACTATTGGCTTCATAAAATTGTGGTTAAACATGTCACACAACACTTTAAAAATGTCTTTATGGGCCTTGAAGGGGTCAATTGTGCTGCTGTCTGTGAAGGGTCAGAAAGCTTGAATTTCATCAAAAATATGTTAATTTGTATTTCTTACAGGTTTGGAAAGACATGAGGGTGAGAAACTAATGACAGAATTAAAATTTTTTGGGTGAACTATCCCTTTAAGCTCACTACACTGGCTTAACCAAGTTCACTATAGATTTTATTTCCTTTTACTGGTATTTAAATATGTGAATGGCCTGGCTCCCTCTTACTATCTTGTTGATCTTTCATCTGAACATCAGATAGGGAGATAAATAAATTCTACTGATCAGATGCTATTAACGGTCCCTAAAACTAATCTGAAATACAGAGGTGACCATGCCTTTACAGTGGCTGCACTGCAAAGATTTAGCTTTTAATCATTAGTAGCTTCTTTGTGGTTTTATATTTTGTCATGATGTATGTTATTTTATAGTTTTAAAATAGTGCTTTATAAATAAATTTAATTTGCGTTTTTCAACAAGCAACACTTTTGCACAAAATACACATGTATCCTCACTAACAGATACTTTGAAAGCTTCCTCACTACTCGTTCCTCACTCCCGAATCCTAATGGTGCAATTAGACATTTGATATGTCCTTCCAGATGACTAACTTTGATTGATACCTGGGTCAACGGCTGGAGAACGGTGGTGCAAGGAAACAAGGAAGCACCCCAGGCATACAGCGTTTTGTGCATACACATCCAAGTATGTACGATATATTGAAAAATTTTTTGACTGTGCACTAGGGCTGTGCAAAAAATCGAATGCAATTTTCATGCACATCTCATCAGTAAAGACGCTCCTGTAATTAGAAGTATATCTCCAGCACGTGCGTTCAAGATCATGGTTGCAAGGTTTTCACAACAAATCCTGCCCAGTTGCTTCTCAAAACTAGTCCAAACTAGCTCAATCGCGTTCCCAGGAGGTTCCCCGATAAAAAATTGCTTTCCAGGGTTAAAATATAAGTTTTATGGCATGGTTGCCTTGGTAAAATTCGCATTTTAGGGGCTAAATATCACTTTATTGGTATTGTCGCTTTGACCCGCGGACATGAAAAACAACCACAGACTTGGCAACATTGGTTGGCATTTACTACACAGAGCCATAATTCACTGACAATCTACACAAAATCGATTTTAAAATTGCAGACGATTCTTCGTCGATTTCGAAAGCGATTTTGTGTTAGTTGTCGGTAGACTACGGCTCTGTGTAGTAACTGCCGCTTCACCTGAACCAGTGTTGCCAAGTCTGCCATTGTTTTTCATGTCCGTGGTTCGAAGCAACCCCATACCAATAACGAGACATTTAGCCCCTAATATGCGAATTTTACCAAGACAACCATGCCAAAAAAAACTTATATTTTAACCCCGGGAAGCATTTATTTATTTTTTTTTAAATCTGGGAACCTCCTGGAATCGCGATTAGTTTTGGACTAGTTTTGAGAAGCAACAGGGCAAGATTTGTTGTGAAAACCTGGCAACCCTGATCTGAACACACGTGCTGGAGATAATATTTCTAATTAAAGGAGCGTCTTTACTGATGAGATGTGCATGAAAATCGCATTCGATTTTTTGCACAGCCCTACTGTGCACAAGAGGTGCTGTAGAAACCTAATTGAAGAAAACTGTTTGCAAAGTTTCAAAATCTTGGAGTTTTTTTTTTGTGTGTGTGTGTGTGTGTGTGGAATGTTTAGGAAAACACTAGCATACCTGTGGTAAATGTCTTCAGGGTTTTCAGCATCACATGTTTAGATAAGTGGAGCATCAAGTTGATAAATCTTGGTCCAAAAGCAGAGAGCAAATGTGATGCAGCCACTTTAGGAAAAGCATTACCTTCTTCATTCTAAATATATAAAATATATATATAAATATATAAAAAAATAAAAATTAAAAAGGCACAAAAAAAAAAAAAAAAACACTTTACAAAATGTATATAAAAACATCAATTGAACATACCGCTATCTCTTGGAGCCATGAAAAAGCCACCTTTCGAAACTCAGCATCACCTTTACGATCCCAAATTGGCCAGCAGTGTCTATGAAAAGAATAAGATCTTCAAATTCACAATTCAAATCACAACAAATGATGACAAAATTGCAAAAAAAAGTCCTGTATTGTACTACCTGAAGACATCTTGAGCATGTGCGGGATTCAGTTTATTAAATAAAAAGTGGATGACAATGTAGAATGCCTCTTTGTTTGGCTTATCAAACATGTTCCTGTCAAACAAACATACAAAATAACTACAATTATTATTATGTCTTTTTAAAAGATATATGTTTGTGCGTGTAACAAATAACTATTATTACTATTATTATATAAAAAATACTATTTAGTAGATTTAGTTGATTAGTAGATTAAAGTGGGTTGACTTAGATCATGTCCACACGTACACGGGGTATTCTTAAAAACAGTTATTTCTTCTTTGTTTTTAAAAACAAAAATCTGGACACATGAAACTGTGAACATGTGCCACGAAGCACTGTCACAAGTATTCCAAACCAACAGGTAGCGATATAATCTAATAAAAGCCATGTTGGCCAGTCAGATGCCTGAAATCCAGCAGGCTGATATAACAGTGAAGGCTCCGACGTAACTAGCCGAAACAATTCAAATTTAAATCCTCAAGTTTTCAAAAATGTTCAGTTTAAGTAACCTGGTGCTACATCTGTGTGTGGACAAACAGCCAGAACACGTTGAAAATACTGCGATTTTAAAAATAACTGCATTCATGTGGACAGGGCCTTAAACGTGAAAAATGGTGCATATTGATGCTTTCCGCAGTTTAAATAAAATACCTTTTGATGTTCATGTTTATTTTATGCTTTAAGTAAATATGATATGATGACAGATTCACATCCCTCTAGAACTGAGAAACTACGATGATCTGCCATGACACAGAGAATTTCTTCAAAAAAATTATTATAATAAAAATAAGAGATAAAACTTGAAAGCAAACACTTTGTTTCATACCAGAAGTAACCTGCCTGTCTTGTCTGTCGGCACGTTGCCAGTTTATTTTTTGCTCAGCTAAGTATTTTTCACTGTTTAAAGTGTACATAACATACACAGTTTCACCATGTTAATCTTGAGTCCCTATAGAGTAGTACTGCATCTTTCATAACTCCAAAAAGTCTTTAGTTTTATCATATTTATAAAAGAAAAATACAATTTTCCGATTCTCTCTGGGAAAAGCCGAACTCCTGGAGGCGTGCCATCACTGAAATGACGAGAACACAGAAACGCACTTGCTACACTCCATTGCTGCCCCGGAAAAAAACAAACTTCATCCACTGTTCGTATAACACTGGGTTCTTTGTAGTAAGTTACACTGTCAAAGTCCAGAAAAGTATGAAAAGCACCATCAGAATAATACATCTGGTATCAGTCTTTCAATCTTTGCTTACAAAAACAGTATTCCCATCACTTCATAACATTACGGTTGAACTACTGATGGCAGATGGACTATTCTGACGACGTCTTTCATACTTTTCTGGACTCTGACAGTGCAACTTACTTGACAGTCAATGGGACAATCACAAGAAAGCATTTCCTCCAAAATATTTTTAGCTTTTATGGGTTTGTAACAAGTGATTAATGACAAAATGTAAATTTTGGTGTGAAGTATCCCTTTAAGTATTAAAAAAGTGGAAGCAACCTAACAACAACGAGGATATTTTTGTTTCATTTTAAATCATCTTAATTACTTTCTTCAGATGAACAAAGATCTGTCTGAATATAACGCAGGTGTACAGGATGTCTAAAGATGGTGCTTCAAAAGCTACACAAAGTGAACGGTGTATAATCCATACAAAACCAGCTGATGAATCACTGTCACCAAGCGTAACAATAAACTTGTTTAAAAAAAAAAAATAAATAAATAAAATAAACCTTTACTTTCATGCTTACTTTGTGGTTTTGAAGTGGTCCTGTATATGTGCATTATATGGGCTAAAAACTTTTGTTTGTATTCATAGTGTTCAAGTGATATACATCTGGGACAGTATGACAGAATTTGTATTTTTACCAGAGGCCAGAAACATACTCCAGACACAATACATGTGTTAAATTAATGATGAGTGGCTTAGAATTAACACTTTAAATATAGACTTTTAAAGATTTACTTTAACTTGTTACTATGTTCAGAAGACCAAAAGTGTACCAGCAAGACGTTCTACCTCTGACCAGTTGATACTTCTTTGGTGCTTTTGTTTCTAATTATTAGCTGTAATTTGTCAGGTCCTGGTGCTTCTGAAGTGTAATTTTTTATGTTAAATGTGCAGTTTATTATATATATTCGTTTTTTTGTTTTTGCACAAAAATGTAATGCATTCAACTATACAATTTAAAATAGCCGATCTTTAATAAAATAGCCCTGGGTGTAACATAACAACACATATTATAATTTAAGCGAAAAATGTATTAGTTATTAATAAAAGATTTTTCTTTTTCCCTGTTTTTTTTTTTTTTCTTTCTTTTTTTTTTTTTTTAAGTGTTACCCAATAGTATAGTATTCCGGTGGAAATTTCTGATTTCTAATGAGAATATCTAATGTAAACTAAAAATAATTATAATTATTGATTATGACGATGATGATTATATTTAACATTATCACTTAGAACTGTAGCTAATGAGTAACGAGTTGGCACAGTTGTACGTTATACAAAGGCTGATTAGGACAGAGCACACTGAGAAATGTCGACTTGTTTAAAAACAAAAGATAAATGTAAAACAAAAAAAGATTCCAACTGGGTCAGTGTAATTAAGAAACAAATTATAATTTCAACTGTTATTAAGTATCTGCCATACTTATATAAGCTATAATTACATATAAACAACCCCTGTAAAGGCCTGACGATTGCGAGCTAATTAAGAAGTTTATTCAGTAAAGAGGGAAAAAAGATGGATTATACTTACATTCCTAGATTCAGATGTTTAATGTTTTTGCTGAGTGTATCCGGTCTGAACTCGAGGCACAGAAGACACCACCATAAGTATTTACCGTTTGTTTTCTGTAATTTGGACATCTCGCATAATAAAACAGCAGACGCTTGAGGATCATACGACGAATATGACTCAACGATTTACTGAACATACAGTTTGCAAGCTATCAATACTAACCCGATCACACAGTACTAATTATTTTTGCGCTTGGTCTAGCTGCGAAAGCCTCACAAAACACACTGAAAAAATGTTTTACATGTAACGTAATTACGAGCACAAGCAACTTCCTTCTAACCGCCAAATTGTTTGAGCGAGTTGGCAACATCCGTGGCTAAACGTCGCAAAACGTTGTCAGGACAGCCTTTGTGCAAGTATGTGTAATCCCGATTTATATTTACAATTGATAGGCTGAAGCAAAATGGCGAAGGCGTCATTCAGATTGGCGAAGGTCTATTCAGTGTGTTTATGTTTCTGCATTCAAATGCACGAAAATACAAAGGCTCGAGAGTGTTCGCTAGCGACCATTAAGATTGGGCGGGACCTCGCGCGATTACGTTATTATCCCTAATACGGCAAGCCGAAAAGATCAAATACGTCAACAACATAACGCGTTCTTTTTTTCCGAAGCAGATTGTCTGAAGGAAACCTCTACCCCAAACTTCTCTACAGACTTTGGATCCTGATGAGTCTACTGTTAGTCGAATTTGTTTTTCATTCTCCTCTATTAGAAAAAAAAAACAATAATAGATATGTTCTGATTCTTTTTCAAATGTCTCTAAAATTTCTATAATAACCTGGTTTATTATGTTATTATTATAACATAATAATCAACTTATGTTGATGGCCTTGGGCCCGTTCTTCGTACGTCGCTAACTCAGTTAACGTTAGCTGTATTTGATTATTGACGATTTGGCATGATCTTGGATCATTTGGTTCTTCGAAAATCATGACGCACTTGCTGTGATGGCAACAGGTCATGCTCAGGAACAGGCTTATTTCATTTAAACGAGATTAGATCGCATTTTTTCAACCAGAACTGATTCTCAAAATATGTCCGCTGCCACCACTACGAGTGTCCTACTAATCCAGGGACAATAATTAAAAATAATAATCGTTTAAAAAAATAATTTAAATATAATATAATAATGTAGTGTAGTCCATAGCCTACTATAGACACAGCCAGTTTTACTCACTAAAATATTTATTTATCATCAAATCATTACTTCATAATTGTATTCGAGTCTTACACACGTGCTATACCATAGAGTCACACCCTTACAGTAATGCAGATACATTAAATGTTGTTCAGCATGAGAAAAAAGGATGCAATATTGATGTGCTCATGCGCAGTATACCCTGCTAGGAAAATCTGACAGGTAGGATAAAATGGCAAAAAAGGGGAGAAAGGGATGGATGCAGTGCAGGAGATGCAGATGACTTTCCCTGCGTCTCAATGTTCATACTATTCATCCTAAATAGTATGTGAGATAAGAACTAGATAGTAAAGTTTGTGGTCAAACTTTAAGTTGGCTTGAAAAAGCCTGGCCAGAAAGTTTGAAAAATGTAGAAAGTTTGAAAAGTTGAAAAAGTTTGAAAAGTTTAAAAAAGAAAGTGATTAACATATTGCTAGCATTACAAGCAAGTGCAACTACAACTACCATGCCATTGTGATTAGCAAAGTTGCTAGCATGTTGTTGACATGATTATCAAGTGACTAGCATGTACTTAGAATGAATAGCAAGGTATCTAGCGTGTCACTAGCATGATAAACAAGTGACTAGCATGTCGCTAGCATGTTCTTAGCATGATTAGCAAGTGACTAGCATATCGCTAACATGTTTGTAGCATGATTAGCAAAGTGACTAGCATGTCGCTAGCACATTCTTAGCATGATTAGCAAGTGACTAGCATGTTGCTAGCATGTTTGTAGCCTGATTACCAAGTGACTAGAATGTCGCTAGCATGTTTCTAGCATGTTCATAGCATGATTAGCATTTTGCTAGGATGTTTCTAGCATGATTAGTATGCTACTAGCATATTTCTAGCATGTTGTTAACATGTGATAGTATGTTTCTAACATGATTAGAATGCTGTTAGCATGTTTCTAGCATCATTGGCATGTTGCTAGCATGTTTCTAGCATGACTAGCATGTGACTAGCATGTTGCTTGCATGTTTCTAGCATGACTAGCATGTGACTAGCATGTTGCTTTCATGTTTCTAGCATGATTAGCATGTTGGTAGCATGTCGTTAACATGTTTCTAGCATGATTACCATGTGACTAACATGTTTCTAACATAATTAGCATGTTGTTAGTATGTTTCTAGCATGATTAAAATGTTTCTAGGATGTTGCTAGCATGATTATCATGTTGCTAGCATTTTTCTAGCATTACTAACATCTGACTAGCATGTTGCTAGTATGTTTCTATCATGATTAGTATTCGACTAGCATGTTTCTAGCATGATTATCATTTTGCTAGCATGTTGCTACCATGTTTCTAGCACGATTACCATGCGGCTAGCATGTCTCTAGCATGATTAGCATGTTGCTAGCATGATTATCATGTTTTGCTAGCATGATTAGCATCAGAGACAGTTTATAAGAGACATGTAACTTCCTCAATCCTCAATATATATATATATATATATATATATATATATATATATATATATATATATATATATATATATATATATATATATAAGGAAAACCCGTAAAGGCAAAGATGGGGGTTGTGTGCACATGTCCCGCCCCTCCCGCTGGAAAGCCAATCATCTGCTTTTAACAGTCAAGCCGGGAAACATTTAAGCCTATCGTCTGGTTCCACTGACGTATGTGCACAGTTGAGGAACCCTTGCACATGCGTAGTAAAGGTATAACCTGTGGGGGAAAAGGCATTTTAAACCTTATTTTGGGGCAAAGTCAACTAATTTTTTCACAGATTTTTATCACATTTCACTGCTGTTTCTATACATGCTGTTTTTATGTCCCGGTGACCTGTAAAAGTGCTGTTCTGACTCTCTGCCCATTCATTTAGATAGGAGCTGGTCTTGTTATTCTGAAATAGCTGCCCGGAGGCGTTGCCAAGATGGCGGCCGAGTGGCACAACTTGCCTGAAAGGACTTTGTTAGCATCCTGCTAGCATGTCACTTGTTTATCATGCTAGTGACACGCTAGATACATTGCTACATGCTATTCACTTGATAATCATGTTAACAACATGCTAGCAACTTTGCTAATCATAATGACATGGTAGTCACTTACTTGTAATGCTAGCAATATGTTAATCACTTTCTTTTTTAAACTTCTTAAACTTTTCAAACTTTTTCAACTTTTCAAACTTTCTACATTTTTCTAACTTTCTGGCCAGGCTTTTTCATTAGACATGATTAGCATCAGAGACAGTTTATAAGAGACATGTCACTTCCTCAATTCTCAATTCATATATATATAAAGAAAACCCATAACGGCAAAGATGGCAGTTGTGTGCACATGTCCCGCCCCTCCCGCTGGAAAGCCAATCATCTGCTTTTAACAGTCAAGCCAGGAAGCATTTAAGCATATCGTCTCGTTCCACTGACGTATGCGCACAGTTGAGGAACCCTTGCGCATGCATAGTAAAGGTATAACCTGTGGGGAAAAAGGCATTTTAAACCTCATTTTGGGGCAAAGTTATCACATTTTTTCACCGATTTTTATCAAATTTCACTGCTGTTTCTATACATGCTGTTTTTATGTCCCGGTGACCTGTGAAAGTGCAGTTCTGACTCTTTGCCCATTCATTTAGAGCTGGTCTTGTTATTCTGAAATAGCTGCCCGGAGGCGTTGCCAAGATGGCGGCCGAGTGGCACGACTTGCCTGAAAGGACTTTAGCCGCGTTTCCACCGCAGGAACTTTACCCAGGAACTAGGGACTTTGGCCTGGTACTTGGTGTGTTTCCACCGCAGGAACCAGGAACTAAATAAAGTTCCGGGTAAAAAAATGCCCCTCAGAAAGTCCCTGCTGGCGAGGTGGTACTTTTTCAAAGTTCAGGAACTTTCGGGGGCGGGACTTTGGCGCTAAACATGCTGATTGGTTGAGTTCACGCAGCATTGGTTGAGTTCAACCACCATTTATTCGTATCAACATTTTCAAAATATTACTGTTATTGTGTCATGAAATATAATTTTAAAACTATTTCAGGCGAGAATGTAATTGTTTAAAACTCAAATCTGTTGTTTATTTATGAAGACAGCGTCTATTTAAAAATGTGTTTCGCCGATCTCTGAGACGGTGAGCTCCACGCAATCAGCGGGAGCTCAGTGATCATCTATCCGCCGAGAAGCAGCCTCTGCTGGGATAGACCTTCTGATATGTGCCGCTGGCTCTGATATCTCTTTAGTGGTTAAACATAAAATATAATTCAGCTGCGGGGTAAATCTAGCAGGTTTTCTTTGGTCTGTATTCAATTTATCTATATGTTAAAATGAAAATAAAAAAAAGGCAAGTCTATATAATATTTCGTTTCATTGTAATGGCTGTATAACGTTACACATATACATGAAATAAGTACATTTCTGCAGCAGTTATTATGTTTAAATGAAAACGAAAGGAGGCAGTGGTATTTTATATCCTATTTCGTGTTATTGTAAATATACTGAGGGGAAAATTGCTGTAGCCAAAGCCATCTGGGTTCACGCAGCATTGGTTGAGTTCAACCTCCATTTATTCGGATCATTTTCAAATATTACTTTTATTGTGTCATGAAATGTAATTTTAAAAGTATTTCAGGCTAAAATGTAGTTGTTTAAAACTCAAATCTGTGGTTTATTTATAAAGACAGCGCCTATTTAAAAATGTGTTTCACCGATCTCATAGACGGTGAGCTCCACTCGATCAGCGGGAGCTCAGTCCTCATGTATCCGCAGAGAGCAGCCTTTCCTGGGGTAGACCTTCTTATATGTGCCGCTGGCTCTGATGTGTCTTTAGTGGTTAAACATAACATATAATTCAGCTGCGGGGTAAATCTAACAGGTTTTCTTTGGTCTGTATTCAATTTATCTATATGTTAAAATGAAAATAAAAAAGGCAAATTTATATAATATTTCGTTTAATTGTAATGGCTGCATATACACATATCCCTGAACTAAGTATATTTCTGCAGCTGTTATATGCTTAAATGAAAACCAAAGGAGGCAGTGGTATTTTATATCCTATTTCGTTTTATTGTAAATATACAGAGAGGAAAATTGCAGTAGCCAAGACGAGCAGACTCAAGTTATCAAGTATGCTGCGTCGTCGCTGACATCACACTCCCCAGTCGAATGCACAAAGTCTGAACTAACTACCGATGATGCACGTCCAAAATCAGCATACTTTTTTTTTTTTTTTTAATCAGCGGTACTTTGTAATGAGAAACGCGCGCGGACCTACGTCACCAGTCTATTTGCCTAATCTTCCCGGTACTTTACACCGCGGTGGAAACGCAGAAAGCAACATGTCTGGGGGGAAAAAAGTTCCTGGGAAAAAAAGTTCCTGGTAAAAATGTTCCGGGTAATTTCGGTGGAAACGCGGCATAAGTTAGCATTCTGCTAGCATGTTGCTAGCATGTTTCTAGCAAGATGAGCATGTTGCTAGTATTTTGCTAGCATGTTTTTAGCATGATTCGCATGCGACTAGCATGTTGTTAACATGATTAACATGTTGTTAACATGTTTCTAACATGACTAGCATTATTAGCATGTAGCTAGCATGTTTCTAGCATGATTAGAATGCGGCTTACATGTCTCTAACATGATTCTCATTTTGCTAGCATGATTAGCATGTTGTTAACGTGTTTCTAGCATGTTGCTAACATGTTTCTAACATAATTAACATATTGCTAGTATGGCACTAACATGTTTCTAGCATGATTCGTATGTGACTAGCATGTTGCTAGCATGATTACCATGTGACTAACATGCTAACATGATTAGCATGTTGTTACCATGTTTCTAACATGATTAGCATGTTGCTAGCATGTTTCTAGCTTGATTAGCATGCGACTAGCATGTTACTAGCATGTTTCTAGCATGATTAGCATGCGACTAGCATGTTACTAACATGTTTTGCTAGCATGATTAGCATGTTGCTAGCATGTTTCTAGCATGATTAGCATTTTGCTACCATGTTGCTAGCATTATTAGCATGTTGCAAGCATTTTTCTAGCATTACTAACATCTGACTAGCATGTTGCTAGCATGTTTCTAGCATGATAAACATGTTGTTAGCATTTTTCTAGCATGATGAGCATTCAAATAGCATGTTTCTAACATTATTAGCATGTTGCTAGGATAGATAGATTCGCTAGAAGCATGCACTTCCTCGGGGTCGAGCGAAATGCACAGACTCAAACTGAGTTTGATGACGTAGATGTCACGTGAGCAACCTGTCTGACAATTATAAGTCTTCTAATCGCCAGGCTAAGAGAAATCTGAATCACCCACCGAATCTTGCAGACATTGAATATTTTTGTCCCGTTGCTTTTATGGACTCTCTATGTCTATGGGCTTCTCCCTTGACTTCATGCCTCCACGTCCCCCGATAGCCTCATAGACAGTAAAAGATTGCCTGCGAGCTTCTCCTCCTGTCCATACGGTAATTTCCCTACTGTGCGACAGAGAGTTGCAGGTTATGATGCAATCGTTAGCCTATTTTTACAAAAACTGCTTCTACGGGGCCACAATGTAAGATACAAGGCAATGGTGCCTATAATACATTTTCGTGTTTCTATAGCAATTATTAATGGACAAATGGAGTCTTTAAGCGCCTCATATGTAAAGTTATTCGCTGTCAAAGTGACACCAAAATGAATGGGAGTCAATGGAATGCTAACAGCAGGTGGGGGTCCGCTAACCAATGGCGGCGCACAGGGAAGCTTCAATAAAATATGAAAACCTGCCCCCCTGGGAATGGATCAATGCACACGGTAAGGGCTACAATTGCCCACAATCCATTGCGCTTTGGCGAAGGATTCGGTCCAGAACTACATACACGAATAAAACGCGTTAGAAAAACTACAAACTTAGCGGATGTGCGTGATCGACGGATAGGTAACTTTAGAGAGGTTTACAAAAAGGGGTTTGAGTTACTAATAATCAATCTTTATCCTGGTAAAAAATATATTTATTTATTGCTATCCGTGTTATATTTCATCTGCAACAGAACTTTCATAAACATCCATTTGGTCATTAACTTTTAAATTCATCATTATGCAGAAAATATGAGAAGAGTTCTCTGCATGAAAGACCTGCGAGTGGCAGATCAACAAGCTACTTATTTTCTCTCCAGTACGGTAGGTAATGTGGAGGATGTTAACTGTGACGAGATGATTGACGGGCCAGTTTACAGTGACGGGATGCGTGTAATTATGCGATAGAGCAGTCTTTATATACAGGTCCTTCTAAAAAAATTACCATATTGTGATGAAAGTTCATTATTTTCCATAATGTAATGATAAAAATTTAACTTTCATATATTTTAGATTCATTGCACACCAACTGAAATATTTCAGGTCTTTTATTGTTTTAATACTGATGATTCTGGCATACAGCTCATGAAAACCCCAAATTCCTATCTCAAAAAAATTGCATATTTCATCCGACCAATAAAAGAAAAGTGTTTTTAATACAAAAAAAAGTCAACCTTCAAATAATTATGTTCAGTTATGCACTCAATACTTGGTTGGGCATCCTTTTGCAGAAATGACTGCTTCAATGCGGCATGGCATGGAGGCAATCAGCCTGTGGCACTGTGGCATCCAGAGTGTTGGGTCTTGCATCTCTCAATTTTCTGTTTAACAATATCCCACAGATTCTCTATGGAGTTCAGGTCAGGAGAGTTGGCAGGCCAATTGAGCACAGTAATACCATGGTCAGTAAACCATTTACCAGTGGTTTTGGCACTGTGAGCAGGTGCCAGGTCGTGCTGAAAAACAAAATCTTCATCTCCATAAAGCTTTTCAGCAGATGGAATCATGAAGTGCTCCAAAATCTCCTTATAACTAGCTGTATTGACCCTGCCCTCGATAAAACACAGTGGACCAACACCAGCAGCTGACATGGCACCCCAGACCATCACTGACTGTGGGTACTTGACACTGGACTTCAGGCATTTTGGCATTTCCTTCTCCCCAGTCTTCCAGTCTTTGATTTCCGAATGACATGCAAAATTTGCTTTCATCCGAAAAAAGATGAAAAAAAATCTATCTTCAAAATATGAAAGGAAAGGCCTCCATACTTTAAAAATCTGTTAACAGAGCCGTGCATGGAATGTCTCAGTTCCTCTAACTTTAAATACGCCATGACACTTTCTACCCACTTAATGTGTGTTGGTGGTTTATTTGACTTCCATTTTAGAAGTATAAGCCGTCGGGCCAGCATAGAAGAGAAAGCCAGTGCATCCGATTGACCTGGCGGTAGTGAAAGGTTTTCAGATGCCACACCAAATATTGCTATTACGGGGTCTGGTTTTATCTCCTTTCCACACATATATGAAAACGTCTCAAACACAGCAGACCAGAATGGTCCTACAACTGGGCATGTCCAAAACATATGACCCAAAGTGGCCTCACATCTGTGACATCTAGAACATGTTGGGTCTATTTCTGGGAATATTCTTGCCAGTTTACTTCTAGAAAAGTGTAGCCTATGGATTATCTTAAATTGCAGTAGTCCATGTCTGACACAAATAGATGTCGAATGAATTCTCCTAATGGCTGATTGCCAGACTGTTTTCTGCGACTACACTTCCCAAATCCTCTTCCCACTGTTTCTTTAAAAAGTCTAAAGATGGAGAGGCCGCTCTTTGAATCAGACTGTACACTGTTGATATCAGACCTCGCTCAGATGTACTCAAGTCAAAGAACTCCTCAATCCAACGATGAGGAGGAGGGGTTGAAAGGGTATTAAAATATTCTTTGACTAGACTTCGCACCTGCAGATACCTATCAATCAATCAATCAATCACCTTTATTTATATAGTGCTTTAAACAAAATACATTGCGTCAAAGCACTGAACAACATTCATTTGGAAAACAGTGTCTCAATAATGCAAAATGATAGTTAAAGGCAGTTCATCATTGAATTCAGTTATGTCATCTCTGTTCAGTTTAAATAGTGTCTGTGCATTTATTTGCAATCAAATCAAAGATATCGCTGTAGATGAAGTGACCCCAACTAAGCAAGCCAGAGGCGACAGCAGCAAGGAACCGAAACTCCATCGGTGACAGAATGGAGAAAAAAACCTTGGGAGAAACCAGGCTCAGTTGTGGGGCCAGTTCCTATAAAAATTAGATTTGGGAATATCAAATGTTTTAATCATTTGGTCAAAAGAGACAAAACTACCATCTTGAAAAAAAATCCCTTACACACCTGAGTCCCTTTCTAAACCATGCCTGAAATGCATGATCAATTAAGGATGGTGGAAACAATGCATTGGAAGTAATGGGTAACAAGGAGAGTGCTTGTTTTTGCTTAAAGTGTGACCTAAACTGAGCCCATATTTTTAGAGTGCTAGTACTAAAGGGTTGCTTGTCAAATACTTCCTGTTCAGTGGTAGTGAGGCACAGAGCAATGAGAATAGAGAAACTGGACCACAAGATGCCTGTTCCATCTCCACCCAAACAGGTTTGCTCTCCTGATCCAAATGTTCTGCCCAACTTTATCAATATTACATGACCAATAATAATGCAAAAAGTTGGGCAATGCCAGTCCCCCTTCATCTTTCTGTCTTTCTAAAAATGTTTTCCTGATTCTTGGAATGCTTTTATTCCATATGAAGGAAGATAAAAGTTTGTCTAACTCCTTAAAGAAAGATTTGGGGATAAACAATGGGACATTTTGAAATAAAAATAAAAACCTTGGCAGAACAGACATCTTAATTGTGTTTATTCTGCCTGCCAATGAAATAGGTAATGAGGACCATCGGTTTAAATCTTTTTTAGTTTTTTACATCAATACAGTGAAATTACATTTAAATAGTTCTTTGTACGTACTTGTCACTGAAATTCCCAAGTACTTAAAGGAATTATAAGTTGTTTTGAATGGAAATTTCTTGAGATCTAACTGCTTTGCCTCATTATTAATTGGGAATAATATACTTTTATTAAAATTGATCTTATATCCTGATATTCCTCCAAAACTATTTTTAAGTTCTATCGCTTTGGGTATGGACATATCTGGGTTGGATATATATATTATGAGGTCATCTGCATACAACGAAATCTTGTGGGTGCTCCCACCTCTATTTATACCTAGCAGATCTGTCTCCTTCCTTAACACTATAGCTAGGGGTTCTATCGCAATGTTAAATAAAAGTGGTGACAGGGGGCAGCCCTGTCTTGTACCCCTGTGCAAACAAAAATAATCTGATATTACCCTATTGGTTCTTATACAAGCAGTTGGATGTGCATAGAGTATACTGATCCAAGTGCAAAAACTAGATCCAAAACCAAAATGTTTCAGGGCTGTGAATAAATACATGTATTCTATGCGATCAAAGGCTTTATGTGCATTTAACGACAACAGAACCTCTATTAAAGTATATTGAATACAGGGTTCCCACGCTTCTTGAAAGTACTTGAAAGTACTTGAATTTCAGACATATGGATTCAAGGCCTGGAAAGTACTTGAAAACTAATATAGGTCCTTGAAAGTGCTTGAATTAAATTTTAAATCAGTTTTGTTTATTCTGATATTTAAAAAATTGTCCGATATGTGCTTCTGTCAAAAACAGAACAAAACACCTTGGGGGGGGGGGGGGGGGGGTATCTGTTTGATATCTGACGCGATCGCGCGCAGCAGCGCAAAGCCGATTCTGTGCTTGCTTGATCTAATATATATATATATATATATATATTAAATGTTGTAGATTTTTAAATAGCAAATGAGAATAGCTAAAATCAATGCATATATTTTGCAGGTCGGGTTGGGGCGGGTAAAGAAATTGTAACTTTATTTGTGGGGCGTGTTGGGGCAGGTCATTAAAAACAAAACAACAACAAAAAAAACATATTGTAGTGTTGGGCGATATGGTCATTTTTCAAGTCAGATCAGATCGACGATACACAATATTATCGTGCATGGATGGAGCAAGAGAGAGACTCTTTGTTCTTGTCATAGCATAACTATTTGGTGTTTTAAACCGCGCAGGTGCCCAAGAGAGCCGGAATCACCAATAATCAAAAAAAAAAAAAAAAAAACTTTTAAACATACTGATAAACTAACGTTAAATATAAAAATACTGTATTTAAAACAGCTAGTTCATATTTAGTTTGACGCAACTGTCATATCGCGTGTCCTGTGACAAATTTGCCGCATCTGCGCACGGAGGTTATCAGTCTAAATGTTCTGCAAAGTCAGTCAACGGTGAAAATCAATCTAGTAGATTTCGGTAACACTTTAGAATAAGGTTCCATTAGTTAATGTTAGTTAATGTATTAATTAACATGAACAAACAATGAATAATAAATTTATTACTGTATTTATTCATCTTCGTTAATGTTAGTTAATGAAAATACACTTATTCATTGTTAGTTCATGGTAATTCACAGTGCATTAACTAATGTTAACAAGCGCAACTTTTGATTTAAATAATGCATTAGTAAATGTTGAAATTAACATGAACTAAGACTTATAAATGCTTTAGAAGGATTGTTCTTGCTTAATTAGTTCATGTTAACGAAAGTAGTTAACTAACATTAACTAATGGAACCTTATTCTAAAGTGTTACCTAGATGTCATTTGAAGTCTAACAGTTCAACACTAATATTGGACATAAACGAAAACGTTAAATATAAAGTATTCAAAACAGGTAAGTTCATATATTTGGAGTAAAGTTCAATCTCCGGACCGTGCACCACATGACTAGTCGACGCAACGTCACAGAAACAAGAATGAGATGTTCCAACATAACTGTGGTATTAAACTCAGTTAGTGAGGGCTCATTTAAAATATTGCACATATATAGGCCGTTCAGATTACTTGTTAAAGTGCAATGAAAAACCCTATATCTGCAGACGATGTATGACGTCTGTTTGTGGATAGAGACTTCACTGGCTACATGCACTAATCCTGGCGCGCGCGTGTGTGTGTGAAATGCGGTGCTGAAGTGAAATAGCTGGGCAGTTTGATAGCTGAATCATAATAGGTCGCCTCATAACCTGCGGGTCGGGTTGGGGCGGGTAAGGAAATTTTACTTTATTTGCGGGGTGGGCTGGGGCGGGCCAAATAATTTCATAAAAACTGGACGCATCAGTATTGGGCGTGGTTGCAGAGAGTTAGTGAAGGGAGACGTAAAAGACATTGCGTTGGTTTCATATGGATTACTTTATTATTTAATAATTGTTGTCGATAAGACTTGCTTAGTTTAAACGTAGACATGTCAAGATTTTTATAGAAATATCACTCATATCTCTTTGTGGTGTATTTGTTGAGTTTCAGTTCATTTTAATGACACATTTCTAAATGAAGATCACGCAGACAAAGGCTGCAGGCAGCGCACCCTGTTTGTTTTCTTTATTTTATAAATGCCCAAAGTTTTCTTATTATGTGTGTATACAAATAAAAGTAGACCCTTTACAGATTCTATTGATGTATTCCCAGCCGGCATTTCAACGTTGATTCAACGTTGAAACAACGTCAGGTACCATGGTTGAATCAACGTTGAAAAACCTTTCGATTTTGCAAATTGGATCAACGTTGAAATCACGACGTTGATTCACCGTTGAAATCGTGACGTTGATGTACGGTTGAAATCACAACGCTGATTCACTGTTGAAATCCCGACGTTGAATCAACGTTGAATAACCTTTCGATTTTGCAAATTGGATCAACGTTGAAATCACGACGTGGATTCACCGTCTTACCTGCATTATGGGTGAATTAGGGTCGTGCTGCAGACCTGGGATGAAAGCTGAATGAGGTGTTGATTTTGAAAAGTTAATCAGCGTTGATAACACGACGTTGTTTCCCCGTCGTACCTTGCACCGTGTATAAATACACCTAGATCCTAGTTGGCATTTAGATCAACAATGTACATGCAAGGCTAAAAATCTAATGACTGGCAGCAATGGCTTTACAAACAACTTCAATAAACTACCACATGCTCAAAATTGTCAAACAGCAGTTTAATTTTGGAAACATACTGTATAAAACAGATGAAAATAATCCCACACTTTATTATGCAGAGTATGCATGGAGGTAATGCTAAAAACATGTAGTAGAACAATCCAAATACAATAATATTTAAAGGTTTTTGTAAAATAATTCAGCACAAAAATGCATATTTTTTTCAGCACTTACAAGACAAACCCTTGTACCTTTATGGCTGAAACCAGTGGATCTTTTATTTTGGTGGAAAACTACAGTTTCTGTCAAAAACATGTTTTAGTAATGTGTCTCATTTCAAGTTGTGCACATTTGTGCCATGAAAATGTGTTGCACAGTACGAGCAGGGAACCTTCAACCAGTTGATTTCTAATGGGAACCCCCCCGGACTGTGTCTTCTTTACCGTGGGGAATGCAGAATGAGATTTCTACCGCAGGGCACTCTAAAATGTTAGAACCAGCAGCCTTAGTGTATACAGTGTGGTTGTGCTTCGGGTGATCCTTGAAAGTGTCCCAGCGCTAGGTCCATTCTGACGCCGTCCCCTCCACTCTCTCCCACTTGTGCACTTTCTGTACCGTCCTGTATAAACATTTACATTTAATCATTTAACAGACGAATTTATCCAAAGCGACTTACGAATGAGAAGAACAGAAGCAGTCAGGTGTACAAGCGAACAACAACAGTATACAAGTGCCATGACAAGTCTCAGTTAGTATAGTACAGAACGCATAGCCAGGTTTTTTTTTTATTTTTTTTTTTATAAAAGACAAAAAAAGAAGGAAAAGTGCTAGCATTAGTTGGTTAAGTTCCGGTGAAAAAGATGAGTCTTAAAATGTTTCTTGAAAATGAGTAAAGACTCAGCAGTTCGGATTGAGATGGGGAGGTGATTCCAGCAGCTGGAGACAGTCCAGGAAAAGGTCCTTGAGAGTGATTGTGAACTTCTTTGGGATGGCACCACAAGGCGTCGTTCACTTGCAGAGCACAAACTTCTGGAGGGAACATAAGATTTAACCAGTGAGTTTAGGTATGTTCACAATGTTTCACAATAACTTTGATATTGTGAAATATATTTAACTGAAAACTGAATGCAAAATAAATCACACAATATTTTCACTTTACAGTTCAGTAACAGTGAGGTTGGAAACAAAGTGGACAACACTATTCATTAAACACTTATTTAATGTATTCAGATGAAAATTTACAATATTAACAAATTATTCACAAGCAGTGTTTTCAGAGCCCCCAGTTACACTGTTTTAATCAAAACACTAGTAATACAGTGTAGTAAAATAAGTAAAATCTAATTCAGTAAATTTTTAATAAACTAAGTACAATCAAAACCTATCACAAAAGTTCAAAGCATCTCTAGCAGAAGTGACAGTGCAATGTAGCAGATGAACAATTTCTTACCAATGTTTCAAGAACAAGCTGGATCCTCGATGACTCTACAAGGGGAAAGAAGAAATGGTTTACTGAAAAGTTCTTTAAAAGCAGGATTTCATATTATACCATTTTTTTAAACCACTGGTTGTCAAACTTTTTATACCAAGTACCACTTCAGAAAATATTTGTTATTAAATATTAAGTTGCACCATAATGACCAACATTCCATTTCAGCAGCGTAGTAGGCCAAACTATTCAGCTACAGCTCTACAGTTAAAAAATGAGGCAGTTTTATTCTAATAAGAATATTTATTGTTGTCAGACACTTTACCATGTTTGAACATTAACACTACAACTGTGCTTACATACACAGGTAAATAAAAAAAAGTTTAAATTAAAATGTAATTTTAAATGTAATTATGTAACAAAAGTCACAAAACTTTACTGTACTTTAACTCTAACATACTTAAATGTGCAAAATAAAAACTTACTAAAAGATTAAGTTAAAATGTATTAACATTAATTAGTTTAATTTAGTGATTCACCTGCATAACAACTAGAGGGGGCCTGACACTTTGAGAAACATGGCTTTAAACAATCCTTTTATTTATTTATTCATTTTCATTAATTCATTAAAATTATATTATTTAAATACCGACATTTGCACTTATATGTTTCAGAAAACACTTTGAAACTATTATAAGAATACAAACATATATAACACACCTAATGCATGGGATACATATCAGGAAAATATGGGAAAATCTCTAAACCATCTCTAAATCTCTCTTACCAGCAACACATTAGGTGAGCACCTAACTTGATCAGCTGTGATAAAGCAATGCAAAAATAGACACACGGGTATTTATTTATCTGCAGGTTACATGTCCTTTAAACTACCCATTTGTAAACTCTGGTAATACTTTACTATTTTCAAAAGATAATAAAGATAACGTTAGCGATTTTCTTACCTCATTTTGACAGGATGTTTTCGACCTCGCAGAACACCTGACCCTTCTTGTGTTCACAGTTTTTGTTCTCCATTGACATGTCACGACTCAAATTCGCTCAAAAAAAAAAAAAAAATGTACAGGCAAATATGAAATAATTCGGGACCGATAGAGCAGTCAGTTATAACGAGCAGCAGCTCACAGTTAGCCGCCTCACTCACAGAAAGACGACAATAACGGTCATATTTTTAAATGTAGAAAGGCGCGAACCGATTCATTGTCCAGTTTCCTGAATGACAGCCAGATTAACCAATCATGATAGAAGTAATAAAATAAAACTACCAATGGGAGTTGTTTCCGTGTGATAAAGCAGCGAAATGTATATAGTTTTATTGTTGTTAATGATGATAATATTTAACATATACCTTTAGATTTTAGAATAGGTATCATGACTAAAATATTTTAAAATGCTATTAAAATAATTAATTTAAATAATTTAATATAAATAATTTAAAAGCTTGTTAACCTTTTTCTACCATTTAGCATTAAACATTTTTAACGTTGTTTCATTAAAACAACTGACCTTATTTCAGCCATATTTCAACATTGAAAGTTGGTCATGTGCTGGATGTTTTTCAACCATTCAGCTTTAAACGTTGAATCAACGTTGTTTCAACGTTGAAACCACAACTGACCTTTTTTCAACCATATTTCAACATTGAAAGTTGGTCATGTGCTGGATGTTTTTCAACCATTCAGCTTTAAACGTTGAATCAACGTTGTTTCAACGTTGAAACCACAACTGACCTTATTTCAACCATATTTCAACATTGAAAGTTGGTCATGTGCTGGATGTTTTTCAACCATTCAGCTTTAAACGTTGAATCAACGTTGTTTCAACGTTGAAACCACAACTGACCTTATTTCAACCATATTTCAACGTTGAAGGTCGGTCATGTGCCGGCTGGGTTGCTCTTACCTGTACGATCAAAACTGAAAGTGTAATTTAAGTTATTTTCGGCGATATGCCACAAAACGCCTATACGCATAGACGGAACAAAAAATAATGTTAATTTTTCAAAATGTGCAAAAAATAGTACAAACTCTGCTAAAGTGATTGTTTTGAACAAGTATTAACTTAAACATTATTAAAAAAAAACACAAAAAAAAACATCAACATTATTTTAGCTTAAGGTATTGTATCTATGGACCTCTGTGGGCCTT
Organism: Carassius auratus; assembly: GCF_003368295.1. NCBI lineage: Eukaryota > Metazoa > Chordata > Actinopteri > Cypriniformes > Cyprinidae > Carassius > Carassius auratus. Next base: position 828,590 of record NW_020524479.1, read on the forward strand.
TTTCCCCGTGCTGGGGCGCCTCTTGCCCCGTGTGTAGGGTAAAAGGCCACTCTTGCCACCTCATACATTTATAGGATTTTTAAACAAAACAAATAACTTGAATTGTTTATTTGCACACAAAATCAGTTGCTCCGTTAGTAGCCAATACAAACATATTTTTGTATTATATTTTTGTATTTATTATTTTGAAATATAACATATTTTAGGCGCAGTGAATAACACAGTTTTTCTTAAAGGGACAATAAGTAACTTTTTAGGTATTTTATTATCTAAAATCAATATTTTTATTCATAAATATGCCCTCAATGGTGTACAAATACCTATGCCAATGTTTAAACTAATCCTGGTAAATGAAGAATTTATTATCTTTATATACATGGGACGGGTAGGTCGACGGAGGCTTCCATGTAGTTCCGCCATCTTGCAAAACTATAATAGCAGAGAGGGACAAAAAGTACTAAGCCAACGCGTTTTCGGTCAGAGCCAGAAACGCAGGTGCAGAGCAGTGAGAGGGGCTTGAAACTGCACCGGCAAGTTTAAAAGTCTGGATTGCATTCTTATTATGGACCATACATATGCCAAGCCACAGGAGAAGAAAACAACGTCGCCAAAACAGTCAAAAATAGAACGTAAAAGGAAACATGACCGTAGATTACAGAAAACAAGAGTTAATGTCGGGGAAGCTTTTTCTAGGTGGAAAGAGCTAATGCTGGATAAAGATTTCAAAAGAGACGCTGAAGTGGCCAGTTTTCCTCTCGACAGGTAAGTCAGTGTTACAATCTATTGTCACGGTTCGTGAATGCACCGTCTCCAGCTGTAGTCATGTTACGTCATGTTGATTGTTTCACGTGGGTGTGGCCGCTGATCGTCTCATCAGCGGCAGGTGCGTCTCGTTCCCACAGACTATATAATGCCCTGTCTTTCGTTTCCTGTTTGTCTGATCGTTGTTTGTAGATCCTGGTGTTTGATGTCGTGTTCGTGTTGTTCCTGCCTTGCCTTGTCGCCGTTCTGTCGGATCCTGTCTTCACGCTTGGAATACACTCACCACCATTGGATTATCACCACTGTCATCGTCGTTCAGCGCACCCCACATCACAACTCACCAGTCTGTGCTGCCACCGTGGTTCCTGCGTCATTCTCCGGCCTTCCACCATCATCATTCTACCAATAAACTTACTTGTACTCGCATTTGTCTCCTGTCCTCCATTAACACCGTCACAGAACGATCAGACCATCATGGAGGCAGCGAGTACTCAAGCTTCATCTCTGGAGGAATTTCTCAGCGCCAGTGTTCGGAGGATGGACTCCCAGGAGAGGACTCTTAACGACACTGGTCGCGCGGTCCAAGCTTTGGTGACGCAGGTGTCCGAGCTCACCCAGCAGTTCCATCTTCTTCGAGCACCCACTGCGCCACCCACACCGCACGCTCTCCCGATACCACCAGTGACCGCCTCCCAGCAGGAACCGCGCCTTCCGATCCCGGAAGCGTACTCGGGTGAGCCCAGTTTTTGTAGAGCATTTCTAACCCGCTGTGATATGCATTTTGCCCTGCAACCCAGGACATTCTCCAACGAGAGGGCGAAAGTGGCGTTTGTTCTCACACTACTCTCTTGGAGGGCGGCACTATGGGGGACGGCGGTGTGGGAGAACCAGGACCCATGCTGCGACTCGTTCCTGGCGCTCTCCGAGGAGATGAGGCGGGTCTTCGATCGGGCCGTCGCAGGACGGGAGGCGGCCAGGAGGCTGGCGGAGTTACGCCAGCAGGAGAGGTCCGTCTCAAACTTCTCTATTGAATTCAGAACCCTGGCGGCGGAGTGTCATTGGAACGAGGAGGCGCAGTGGGACATGTTCCTGCATGGGCTGGCTGACCGCGTCCAGAGGGAGATCTACGCCCTGGATCTGCCCCCCTCTCTTAATGGACTCATTGACCTTGCGTTACGGGTGGATGCCCGCCTCACTCGGATGGAGAGGAGGGGGCTGTTCAACACCCCATCCAGGGGCCCGGCGGACGGGCGATTCAGCGGCGGAGACGTGGTCAGCCCCACCTACGATCACGAGCCCATGCAGGTAGGGCGTGCTCGGCTTTCCCGGGAGGAGAAGGAGAGGCGGAGATCCCTGGGCCTCTGCATGTACTGTGGGGGAGCCGGACATCAAGCCCATATCTGTCCAGTAAAAGGCCAAGCCCGGTAGTACGCATGAGGCTACTATCGGGTGGGATCTCTGCCCAGAAGACCTCATCCCCACCATCATCTACGCTCCTTCCGGTTAGACTGCGGTGGTCAGCACAGACACACCACTGTCAGGCACTACTGGACTCTGGGGCAGAAGGTAACTTCATGGACCGTCATCTTGCACACAAGCTCCACATTCCCCTCAAACCCCTTCCGCATCACATCACGGTCCATGCCCTCACTGGACAGCAACTTCCCACTATTTCTCACAGTACTGAGGACATCACACTCATCACCTCTGGCAACCACTCCGAGACTATCTCTTTTCACATCCTTGACTCTCCCCTGGCACCCATTGTCCTCGGGCACCCTTGGCTCCTTCTCCATAACCCCAAAATAGACTGGTCCTCTAATTCCATCTTTTCTTGGTCTCGAAAGTGTCATGAGTCTTGTTTAGTGTCTGCTTGTCCGTCTGTGTCTGTGTCTGTGTTACAGGAGGAGGCGGTGGATTTATCTAACGTGCCCGCTGAGTACCTCCACCTGAAGGAAGTGTTCAGTAAGTTATTGTCAGGTAAGTCTCCGCCTAAGGGCAAACTTTATTCACTTTCTGTTCCAGAGAGGGAGGCTATGGAGAAATATATTTCTGATTCTCTAGCTTCCAAATTCATCCGCCCTTCCTCTTCTCCTGCGGGGGCGGGGTTCTTTTTTGTGGGAAAGAAGGACGGATCACTGCGACCTTGTATTGATTACCGAGAGCTGAACAACATCACGGTAAAGAATACTTATCCTTTGCCGTTGATGTCTTCAGCCTTCGAGAGGTTGCAGGGAGCGTCTATTTTCACAAAACTGGACTTACGCAATGCGTATCATTTGGTTCGGATCAGAGAGGGGGATGAATGGAAGACCGCGTTTAACACCCCCAGAGGGCACTTTGAATATTTGGTCATGCCCTTCGGGCTCTCCAACTCCCCAGGGGTCTTCCAGGCACTCGTCAACGACGTGCTGCGAGATATGATTGATCAGTTCATTTATGTCTACCTGGACGACATATTGATTTTTTCCTCTTCTCTCCAGGAACATGTGCAGCACGTCCGACGAGTGCTTCAGAGGTTGCTAGAGAATGGGCTTTTTGTCAAGGCGGAGAAATGCGAGTTTCATGCACAGTCTATTCCATTTTTGGGGTTTATCGTGTCGACTGAGGGAATACGCATGGATCCCGAGAAGGTTAGGGCTGTGGTAGAATGGCCAAGCCCAGATTCTCGTAAGGCCCTACAGAGGTTTCTGGGGTTCGCTAACTTCTACCGGCGTTTCATTCGCAATTTCAGCCAACTAGCCGCGCCTCTGACCGCCTTGACCTCCGCCAGAACTGCGTTCAGGTGGTCAAACACAGCGGAAGCTGCGTTTGCGAAACTGAAGAGCCGTTTCATTTCAGCTCCCATTCTGATTACCCCTGATCCCACACGTCAGTTCGTGGTGGAGGTCGATGCGTCAGAGGTGGGGGTAGGAGCGGTGTTATCCCAACGTTCTCCCTTAGACGACAAGGTCCACCCTTGCGCGTATTTTTCTTATCGTTTATCTCCTGCAGAAAGTAATTACGATATTGGTAACAGAGAATTGTTGGCAGTCAAGATAGCATTGGAGGAATGGCGACACTGGTTAGAAGGATCGGGGGTTCCTTTTATAGTATGGACCGACCACAAGAATTTAGAGTACATTAGCACCGCCAAAAGGTTGAACTCCAGGCAGGCTCGATGGGCACTTTTTTTCGGACGTTTTGATTTTACTATTTCGTACCGCCCGGGTTCCAAAAATATCAAACCCGATTCCTTATCTCATATTTTTGACCATTCCGAACGCCCGTCCACTCCCGAGTGTATTTTTCCTGAGACATTAGTGGTCTCCACTCTCACATGGGAGGTCGAATCAAAGGTCAGAACGGCCTTAGAAGGGGTAACGCCTCCGCCCGGGTGCCCACCGAACCGCTTATTTGTGCCGGAGGGATTTAGGTCCAACGTTATCCAGTGGGGACATTGCTCTAATGTGGCTTGCCATCCAGGGGTTAACCGTACTAGATTTTTAGTCAAGCAACGATTCTGGTGGCCACTTATGGCTCGCGACATTCACAATTTTGATTTGGCTTGCTCGGTATGTGCCACTGGTAAGGCTTCCAATCGGCCCCCGGATGGGTTACTCCAACCGCTGCCGGTACCTTCGAGACCCTGGTCCCATATCGCACTAGATTTTATTACCGCCCTCCCGCCCTCCCAGGGCAACACGGTTGTTTTAACCGTGGTGGACCGGTTCTCGAAGGCCGCCCATTTTATTCCTTTGGCCAAGTTGCCCTCAGCCAAGGAGACAGCGTTGACCGTCATAGACCACGTCTTTCGTTTACATGGCCTCCCGATAGACGTGGTTTCTGACAGGGGACCCCAATTTGTGTCTAAATTTTGGCGAGAATTCTGTAAATTACTGGGAGCGACTGTAAGTCTGTCCTCAGGGTTTCACCCCCAGAGCAATGGCCAGACCGAGAGAGCCAACCAAGATTTGGAAAGGGTGTTGCGATGTTTGGTCTCCAAGAATCCTTCCTCCTGGAGCCAACAGTTGTCTATGGTGGAGTACGCCCACAATACCTTACCAGTATCTGCTACGGGCCTATCTCCTTTTGAGTGTAGTGTAGGGTACCAGCCACCAATTTTTCCCAGTATGGAATCCGAGGTTGCGGTCCCCTCCGTTCACGCCTTCGTCCAGAGGTGCCACCGCACTTGGACCAGAGCCCGCGAGACTCTACTCCAAGTGGAGGCGCGCACCAAGGCCAAAGCCGATCGCCACCGGTCTAGGCCTCCCGTATACGTCGTGGGTCAAAAGGTGTGGCTTTCTACTAAGAACATTCCTCTCCATTCCGTTTCTAAATAAACTGGCTCCCAAATTTATCGGCCCGTTTACTGTCACCAAGATCATTAGTCCGGTGACAGTCCGCCTCAAACTCCCTCCGACGTACAGGAGAATTCACCCCGCCTTTCATGTATCCAAAATCAAGCCTGTATTTCATTCTCCCATTAATCCGCCTACCCCGGTCCCTCCCCCGCCGCGTCTCGTAGATGGGGAGACCACTTATTTGGTTAATCGCATTCTGGACTCTAGAAGGAGGGGACGCGGGTTTCAGTACTTGGTGGACTGGGAGGGTTACGGTCCGGAGGAGAGAAGTTGGGTACCTGCTAGGGACATCCTGGATCATTCCTTTATCGATGATTACAATCGACAGGTAAGAGATTCTGGGGACGCCAGGAGGCGTCCTTAGGAGGAGGGGTACTGTCACGGTTCGTGAATGCACCGTCTCCAGCTGTAGTCATGTTACGTCATGTTGATTGTTTCACGTGGGTCTGCCGCTGATCGTCTGATCAGCGGCAGGTGCGGCTCGTTCCCACAGACTATATAACGCCCTGTCTTTCGTTTCCTGTTTGTCTGATCGTTGTTTGTAGATCCTGGTGTTTGATGTCGTGTTCGTGTTGTTCCTGCCTTGCCTTGTCGCCGTTCTGCCGGATCCTGTCTTCACGCTTGGAATACACTCACCACCATTGGATTATCACCACTGTCATCGTCGTTCAGCGCACCCCACGTCACAACTCACCAGTCTGTGCTGCCACCGTGGTTCCTGCGTCATTCTCCGGCCTTCCACCATCATCATTCTACCAATAAACTTACTTGTACTCGCATTTGTCTCCTGTCCTCCATTAACACCGTCACATCTATATTACAATATTTTTTTTATATCTAACAATGCACATTATTCAGAAAATATAACGAATAAAGAAGACATAACTACTAATTACAATATTTCATGTTTTCCACAGTCAGTAATTCATACTGTAACATTCGTTTGTTTATGGTCATGTTGCAGTTTGTTTGAAATAACACACCTGTTCACCTGAAGGAAAACTCGACGAAGTGCTATTAGAAGACATCCCGTCAAAGCTTTTTGGTACATATCGCCTACCGTAGATTCAACGCGCATTTGAAAAAGCGAGGCGCTGGAGAGCAAAATTAGTTTGAATGCAAAATACAATTTCACCACTAGATGGGAGTAATTCCTACTTAGTGTCCCTTTAAGGTGTGCCTTTAGCCCTGTTGCACCCAGGGGGGCAGGGGTTCATATTTTATTGAAGCATCCCTGGGCGCTGCCATTGGCTAGCGGACCCCCAACCTGCTGTTAGCATTCCATTGACTCCTATTCATTTTGGCGTTTAATGACTCCATTTGTCCATTCATTATTTCTAAAGAAACACGAAAATGTATAAAAGGCCCCATTACCTTGTATCTTATGTTGTGGCTCCGTAGAAGCAGTTTTTGTAAAAATAGGCTAACGATTGCTTCATAACCTGCGACTCTCTGTCGCACAGTAGAGAAATTACCATATGGACAGGAGGAGAAGCTGGCAGGCAATCTTTTACTGTCTATGAGGCTATCAGGGGACGTGGAGGCATAAAGTCAAGGGAGAAGCCCATAGAGAGTCCATAAAAGCAACGGGACAAAATTATTCAACGTCTGCAAGATTTGGTGGGTGATTCAGATTTCTCTTGGCACAGCGATTAGAAGACTTACAATTGTCAGACAGGTTGCTCACGTGACATTTACCTCATCAAGCTGAGTTTGAGTCTGCGCAGTATGCTGGACCCCCAGGAAGTGCGTGCTTCTAATTGATTCACTTGTCTCTGTTGAATCCAACAGGGTCGCTGTGTCCATTTATTTTACTATGGTTGTACCCTACTTCCCGCATTTCTTAAATGTGTGTCCTGCTCCCGTATATGGCATATAATTTTCGCACATCAGTGAGCCGCTATCAATATGCGGGGGTTTTACCCTAACCGCGAGATTTGTGTGCGGGAACCCAATCCCAAAGTCTAGCGCATTAACCTATGGAGAAGCAGTGCTAATTAGGCTATCAGTCTCAATGCCGGGAAAGTGCAAATTCAATGGGATTTACAAATAAAAAGAGATTTACAAAATAATTTTAATAAATGTTATTACAACATTTAGCAGCTTTTTATTAATTAAAAAATGTAGACATTCTTAATTTAAAAACTCTTAAATTTTGTACAAGAACTACAGCAAAAACCAGTGTAACGCATTTTTTAATCAATATTTCAGGAACTGCATTTGAATATTAGCAGTATTTAAATTTATAAAACCTACACATTCAAAACATCATTATTACTCTGACATTTCTTTATGTAAATATTAAGTGTAAGTGAAATGGTAAGTACAGTAAGGACTTTCATGATGTTATGTGCTGGGGGTGTGAATTTCAAAGGTGCTTGATTTAATAAAATGGTACTTTAAAAAGTCCTTGAAAGTCCTTGAATCTGGTATTCATGAAAGAGTGGGAACCCTGTGAATAGTCTTTGCAGATTACTTGAGAGCTTCCGTCCAGGCATGAATCCTGTCTGGTCTCACTGCTAAGACCTTAGCTAATATCTTATAATTATTTGAAAGCAAACTTATAGGGCGATATGAGTCGCATTTTAGGCGATATTTACATTTTTGTGTACAACTGTAATAATAGCCTGAGACATTGTTGGTGGTAAAAATTTTTGCTCGATTATTTCCTTAAACACTTCTTTCAAAATAGGGGATAGTTTTCCTGAAAACTTCTTATAAAATTCAATAATAAACCCATCGGGGCCAGGTGCTTTTCCACTTTTCATTTGTTTAATAGCTTGTTCAATTTCCACTGTAGATATGGATTGTTCAAGATTTATTCTGCTCACTGATGGTAGGCATTTCCAATTTGGCAAAACAACTTGCTGTGTTTGCCTTGTCACATGGCTCCGATGTATACAATTCCTCATAAAAAATTTTAAACTGCTTGTTAATATTCAATTGGTCTGTGGTTACTCCCTTTGCTGTCTGAATTTCAGCTATATAATTAGCTTCAGTTGTCTGTCTCAGGTGGTGTGAAAGCAACTTACTAGCCCTTTCACCATACTCAAATTCTTGCTGTTTAGATCTCAGATACAATGCTTCCTCTGCCTCTGTACTCAGGTTATCTAATTCTGACTGTAAAACTCCTCTCTCCTTGTATAGAGTAGCAGTGGGGGTTCTAGAATGTTCTTGATCTATATAATTTATCCTTGAGATAATCTGATTGATTCTATCCATTCTTTTTTTCCTCATACCTACACTGTATGAAATTATTTGGCCTCTCAAAAAGGCCTTCATTGTCTCCCAGAGGTTGCAATAAGTCATACCTGGTGTGCAGTTTGTTTCAAAGAAGTAATCTATCTGTTTAGATAAGAAATCAACAAACTTCTCATCTGTCAATAATCTGGAGTTGAATCTCCACACACCCTGGGGTGGGATGTTATTAGGAAAGCAGAGAGTCATCAGTACAGGGCTATGGTCAGAAATTACTATACCTGTGTATTCACATGAACTAAGTAGTGGTAACATTCTCTTGTCTAAAAAGATGAAATTAATCCTTGAATAAATCTGAATAAATCTGATGTGCTGCAGAAAAAAAAGAATATTGCCTTGATTTTGGATTCTTATATTTCCATGTGTCGACCATACCATAAGTTTGCATAAACTCATTGACACATCGAGCTGATTTACTAAGTGGACCAGATGATGCTTTAGATCGGTTCAGCACTGGGTGGAGTGTACAATTTAAATCACCTCCTAAAATAAGCTGTAAAATAAGCCTCCTAAAATAAGCTTTCTGTTTGGAGATGTGAGAGAAAACCTTTTTCGTTTTATTGGATGATTAAGACCCCGGCAATTCCAACTTAAAACTACTGTACTGCCTCTCTTTGACATACGTGATTACTATTTGCAGCATATATGCTCCCTGGGAACGAGGAGGCGGGAGAAAAACGGGAGAAAAAACAAACAAACAAAAAAACACACAAAAAAAACACACAAGAAAAACAACAACTTGAGCTGGCCTCTAAAAGAAGGCTGCTAATACTACCAGTTACCCTATCCTCTTAACGTCACTCGTCCCACTGACTTAAACTCCAATCTGAACTCTTATAATAAAATAATAATGCCACAAACTGCATTTCTCTTGTTTACAGGAAGATGTTAAATACTAGAGAGATAAAGAACAAATCTCTTAAGTGTATTACTGTCAACCGACTTTATCTTCAGATACTACTAAGTGCCATAATCAACAAAAAGTAATCAGACAAGAGTCCGAATATGTTTAACTCACCATGCATTAATTAACAAGATATTAAGGGTCATATCGTTTGAATTAGGGTTTCAGAGTGTCTCTCACGAAGTCCATAGCCTGCTTTGGATCTTTAAAACTCCGCCTCACACCATCTTTCGCGGTGATTCTCAACTCGGTGGGATAAAACCGAGCGGCAACCTCCTGCTCTCTCTCGTGAGGCCAATAGGGCTTGGACGCCGCGTTGCATTCTGGGACGTGGCGGTCCTGCTGGCAGCCTCGCGAATGTAAACATGCATCAAGTCGAACGAGAAGAAGCAGAGTTAGGAGAAAGAGAAAAGATGGTAAAATCGTGAAAAGGTTGTGGGATTTATAGGGATACGCTAAATATGGATGCCAGGGACCGGTATGTGGACAAAATCGGCACTATTAACGGTTTGGATCCATATGAAATTCCCAACAAATAGTGGAGTACCGACGGAGACTTCCTGCCGCACTTTTGCATAATAGATATCTTTGGCTACCTTGTTTGTTTTGTGAGCGCCTACACTTCAGAATAGTTCCGAAGCTACAAGTCATTGAAGTCTCATGTACAGTTCACAAATGGATGGGTATTTTCCTGTAAAATATCCTGTTAGCTCTTCAATCGGACCTGTCAAGTCTCTGTGTTGTTGTCCTGTGTTTACTCCTTGCCCTTCCAGCGAAACAGCTGTTTTCAAAGCATCGGTTTGCTTACTTGAAAACAACCTTAGCGTAATGTTGGGCTTTTTAAGATAGCGTGGTTGTTGTGAGAGCACGATTTCACGCCAATCTGTAACTAAAGTCATGTTAGACCTAGCTTCACAAATCGCTTAACGTTAGTTAATGCAGCAGTTTTTGTCAGCAGAGGGATAGCAACAAAAAGATGAATGTTGAAATTTCCCGTATTTTGGATGACTAACCCAAGAAATTTCCCTTATTTTCAATGTTGACTTAAGCTATATAAATGAATATTCAGATGTTATGGTCTACGTCGCACCTCCAAGCAGGAAAGCGGTGTAAAGTTAATCCATTCTCATTTTATTTTCCCCATGGCGATTATATGTTGCGCTATTTACACCCCACAATACAGCAACGGTTTACCATGGTTGAAATAGATTTTTAATTAATCAAATTAAGACACACGGATGAGAGGGAGTATGTCTAAACACTGCGCAGTTTTTTACAGTCTATGGATAAAACAGACCGTAGCGCACACCCTCACAGCGTCTGAGTAGTCCACGCACCTCATTGAAGGCTGATCGCTGTTTCACGACCTTTTGGGTATAGTCAGGCTGGAGGTGTATTTTGTCTCCATCCAGTGTGACAATCTCCCTGCTCTGCATGGCTTTCTTAAGCAATAATTCCTTCTCCTGAAAATAGTGCAATTTCACTATAATTGCCCTTGCTGGTTGATCATCTCCTGGTCTCGATTTCAAGGTTCTGTGCGCGCGATCTATTACAGGGGCCTTGTCCAGTTGTAACGAATCCTTGAGCAGCTCGGATATGAAGTCGGGAATATGTTTTCCCTCCCCCCGTCTCTCCTTCACTCCCGTAATGCGTAGATTACAACGGCGCAATCTGGCCTCAAGATCCTAATTTTTTGCTTCCAATGCAACGACATCTTGTTTAAGTTTCACGACCTCTCGCTGCAGAGTACTCACGTCATCCGAATGTCCGCTTTCTGCTTCTTCCAGCGAGAGCACCCACATCTCAATTGTGGCCATTCTCGCGGCTGCTTGGCCCATCAAGGTCCCAAACTCCTCTCTTAGTTGCTCACATTGCGTCTTTATCTCCGTGGCCTGGATCTCGGCTTTTTCGTCTATTTTCGAGAGTAGCTCCGTTTTAAGCATTCGTATCTCACTGAGAATAATCTCTTGGTTAGTTTCCATTCTGTTTCCCGCTACTTCCATCGTCGCGTTTTCCGCCATCTTATCTGGTTTGCTGCGTGTGCCGGGCATATTCAATAAACATCTAAATTAGACGATTATTTATTCAAACTTTACTTTGTAGGGCCTCTTCTTTTTTTAACTAAATATAATCACAGTGAGCTGGTCGAGAATGCATTTGTTTTTAACTAGTTAAATACAGTTCAGTATGGAGACCAGTCAAACACGTCTTCACATGTTGCCGACCTAACCGGAAGCCAGAGAACCTTTTCATGATATGCTAATTTTTTGAGATAGGAATTTTGGGTTTTCATGAGCTGTATGCCAAAATCATCAGTATTAAAACAATAAAAGACCTGAAATATTTCAGTTGTTGTGCAATGAATCTAAAATATATGAAAGTTTAATTTTTATCATTACATTATGGAAAATAATGAACTTTTATCACAATATGCAAATTTTTTGAGAAGGACCTGTATATATATTATATATATATAATTTATTACAATAATAATTTTTAAAATAACAAAATATAAAGAATAGAGAAAGAGAACATTTCAACAACATCATAACACAAAAAAGTGTTAAAAAAGTAACTTCTCAAAAAAAAAGAGAAGGATAAAGAAAGAGGGCATTACTTAAATGAAAGAAGATCTAAACATTGAATAATGTAAAGAGTTTATAGGTCATGCACATTTTACAAGTTCTGATCGCTTTTGGGTTAAGAGGTGACGAGATTGTATTTAAATAATGTTTTATTTCATGCAAAAATACCAAAATAATTGGTTTACAGTTTGAGAATTTACATTTATGAATATAAAATCTGCACAGGAAAATAATTTGATTTATTATAAAGCAGGCATTAGAATCCGCTTCAAAAAAAAAATTCATAGAAAAATTTTGCAAGATATTTCTTGAGATAAACCAACATTTTTCAAAAGTTTCGGAGTGTAACTGCACGACCAAAACAAGTGAAGAAGAGTTTTGGTGTCATTCTGACAGAAAGAGCAATTAGTGTCAAAATCAGATCACGAAAATTTTTGACTGGGTAAATATTATGAACTAATTTAAAATATATTTCTTTTACTTTGTTTGTAAGGGAAAATTTATGTTGTATCGACCATATATATAATTTGAATTATCAAAAAACCTATTCCAATATGAGATTGCAGGAGGGGCAGAAATAATGTTGTCAAGGAATAGAACTCTTAATTTATAATTTTTTCCTTTTTTTTCACTGAAACATATCTTACCAATAGGTGTGTTGACAGGCTCAGGATAAGACAACGAACCCAAGGAGAGTATTGTTTTTGAAAAGCATGAGTATCCCAGAAGGAAGAGCATCCATAACTGTGGCAAACTCTTTGGGAGATACCGGTATATCATATTCTGAAAGAAACTCTGCATACCTAAAAAGCAGATCTTCGTTTTTAAAGAGCTGTCTAACATGATATATTCCATTACTGAACCAGTTAAATATAGAACAAAGATTTATTCTTAAATAAAATATATCTATTGTTCCATATGTAACATCGATGAGGAGAAAAGTTATGTTTGTAAATGAGAATCCACGCCAAAATGACTTGTTGGTGAAAGTTAGATAGCTTGACAGGGAGTTTATAAATATCATAATTACACATTAATGCAAATTTTGCACCACCAAGTTGCGAGAAAGCAAGCTGAGGGAAAATATTCCAAATAGAGGTGAAATTTTTAAGGAATTATTAAGCCAATTTATTTTATGTTATTTAATTAACTAAAATCAATTAAGTTTAAGCCACCTGTTACATTTATGGAATCTATTTTTAAGGAATTATTAAGCCAATTTATTTTATGTTATTTAATTAACTAAAATCAATTAAGTTTAAGCCACCTGTTACATTTATGAACTTTCTGTTCCCTTATTTGGTCACCTTCCTCCTTGTTTTGGTTAATTGATTATTCCCCACCTGTCTTCAGTTCCCTCATTACCTTCTGTGTGTCTAAATAACCGTTCTGTTCAGTTCCTCCAGGGCCGTGATTGTATGTGCATGTTAACCAGATTGTATTGTGAATGTGAATGTTAAACCTGAGATCGTATTGTAAACGTAATATATTGTCTGTATTCTCCTTCTTCCTTTAGTAAACTCCTCATTTGTTCCATATCCTCCTCGAGCACTTTAGTCTTTCGTTTAGCACTACACCTAATTGTAACACCACCCTTTAGTATCACTGACTTTTTCAAATAATGGGGTTTATTTTTCCATAAAAATTTAACTAGGATTCCATGGATAATTTTACAAGTGTTCTTATCAATGAACAGTGACTGAGCAGCATAAGTAAGGCGAGACAGACCCTCTGCTTTAACAAGCAAACCTCTGCCTTTCAAAGAAAGGTCTCTCTGCAGCCAGCAGTTAAACCGTTTAATTGTATTTATAACAATTGGGTCCAAATTAGCAGAACATTTAGACTTATCTTTGGTTATTTTTATACCCAAGTATATAACATAGTTTTTAATTGCAATACCATCAATTGAAGATATCATACTGTCTTTTAACGGAAGTAATTCACATTTATTAATATTTAGATGTAGGCCAGAGGCTTTAGAGAAGAGATGAAGAGTGCATAAGGCTGCAGGTATTTGCAGAGAACAGAACAGTATCATCCGCTAACTGATTAATGATTAACTCTGTATTGCCACTGATATACTGATGCCTTTTAGATGGCTTGCTTTGATATGCGAACTAAGAAATTGTGATGTGATAGTATGTCCCAAAGGTTGCCTACTCTTCTACTACACACTCCAAAATGTGTGCTATTTCTTTACATTCAAAAGAGTACATACTATAAGGGTTTAGTATAAGTAGGCACATTGAGACGCAGGGATGATCTTGATCCTTAAGAAACTTTCATTAATGCTGTCAGGTAACAAATCCATCCAAAAATTAAATGAATAGCTATTTACTACATTGAAATGAAAATGTACACTGTACAAATATTATAAATCGCAAATCTAAATAATTAAAATTATGTTTAAAATTTAATGAAAATAGTGCAGGTTTCATTTATCTATTATAACATTTATGTCGTTTTGTTTGGTTGGCTGTTTCCTTATAAAAGTCCAGAAATTTGTCAAGTTTTTCATCATATATCACTACATACAATAACAACACACACAATAAACATTCTTTAAACATTTCAGGGTGTTCCAAGGAGAGGAAAAAAAATCAAATTAAAAATAAATAAATAAATAAAAAGGCCACTTACCAGTCTTAAAAGGAAAGAGACTTATACATGGTTTTATACAATTCCCCATGGAATTGATTATCTTTGGATATGTGTTTCATATCCAAAGTATGAAAAGTAAAGTATTTTACATTAATTTAAAGCAGTTTAGAGAGGGTTTACTGTTATTATACTTACTTTTGTGTATATTATATATTTACCTATTGTAATAATAATGTTGAACATTAATGACATTTTTTTAGAAAGACCATCTGCATAGGTAAAAACCAAAACCTGAAACAAATTTAGTGATGAAATATCATAGCATGTATAAAAACAGTGTTGATACCAATATTTATCCAGCTGTAAAGATCCTGCCAGAACAATGTGACTGGAAAAGAAAAAAATAAATGTTCAATGGTTTCAGGTTCTTCTATACAAAAAACACAACGATCTACCTCAAAACTGAATATTTTCCGTAAAATTACAACAGCATTATTAATAATCCTAAACTGAATATCCTTCATTTTAGGTAAAACTGGCCATTTAAGATAATTACATAATTTGATTTTAAATATTTAATTTGACATTTTTTAAATTTTGAAGGTGTATTGAAGTCTGAAAATAATTTACATTTTAATACTGTAATAGTTCGTGGGAGGAAAGGAAGAGGACAAAGGGGTCGGCTGGACTGCTGACGTATTTATTAACTCAAACTTCAACTCAAATTTCACAAACACCAACTGGTGACTTTTACTCTGACATCAACATTCATTGTAATCAATGCCCCCGGCTGAATCAGGCTTTGATGGATTGAGGTTTGGTTACATCCTTGCAGGTCCCCGCAACGCCAAGAGGCCAGCCCAGACCTACCCGCCGCCCCAGTGGCAGGGAGTGGATTGGAGAATTGGCATGGAGAGAGCGGAGAAACGGAAGCACTGTCCCCTCCGGCAGCAACAAGCCCACCCCCCCTGGGCGGGGCCCTTGGACTCGCAAAGTGCCCTTGGTCAATCCCGCCCGGGGCGGGACACGAGGAGGGCCGGGTGGACGGGACCTAGGGAGAGGGACAGGGTGAGAGAGAGAAGGAGAGAGAGAGTTAGAGGACAGGGGTGTGCTGACCCCTGGGCACGCCACCATGTGGTCCTCCGCCAGATGGATGGCCGAGTCCAGTGACGTGGGGCGGTGGCACTGGACCCACTCGGCCGTCTTCTTGGGTAGCTGAGCGATGAACTGCTCCAGCACCACCAGGTCGATGACATGCTCCATGTCATTTGCCTCGGCCAGTAGCCACTTGCGGCAGGAGTCCCGGAGCTGTTGGACCATCGCGAAGGGCTGACCGGCTTCACCCAAGTCCAGGGACCGGAAGCACTGGCGATGTTGCTCGGGCGACCAGCCGACCCGCTGGATGATGTCCCTCTTCAGGTCGTCGAAGACCAGGAGGTTCGCCACCGGAAGTTGTTGCGCGGCCACCTGGGCTTCGCTGGAGAGCATGGGAATGAGGCGCACCGGCCACTGCTCGCGGGGCCACCCGCACGCCTCCGCCGACTTCTGGAACAGCTCCAGGAAGGCCTCCGGATCGTCCTGGGGCCCAATCTTCTGCAGCGGCAGGTGCATGGGCGCGGTGGGCGGCCCGGCGGCCTTGGCGCGAACCTCCCGATCGATCCAGCTCTGGAACCTCTAGTGGTCCTCCTGCTGGGCCTGGACGATGGCTTGGAAGCGCCTTTCCTGGTCGGTCCTTAAGTCCAACAGGGCCTGGTGTTATTCGCGGTGCAGAGGATGGGCTTTGCATGGCGGCGGCGGTCCTTCTTCCTCCCGGGTTTTGGCACCAGTGTAATAGTTTGTGGGAGGAAAGGAAGAGGACAAAGGGGTCGGCTGGACTGCTGACGTATTTATTAACTCAAACTTCAACTCAAATTTCACAAACACCAACTGGTGACTTTTACTCTGACATCAACACGTTCGCACAACACTTCCGGTTTACTCTTTCCGGTTTCCGATTCCCGTCAGCAGTCCATCTCTCTCTCAACTGCTTCTGTCTCTCCTGGCGTTTTATACTCTCTCCGCGCCAATTACTGAAACGAGAAACCGGTGCCCAAACCACTCACTTACCGCTCGTTTCCTGATCCCGCTGCAGAATTCGCTAAACCACGCCCCCCGCCACAAATACATTCCCTATTATTTTGTTCTTACAGTTTTTGTCCCCAATATATATTTCTCCAATCTTTAACTCAGGCAATTTAACAGATACATTTGAATACGTAAGAGTGTTTTGTATTAATTGTTTTAAAGCAAGAGGGATGGTTTTACACAAAGTATTTAATTCTTTAAAGGAACATTTTATCTCAAACTTCTCCATGAATTAATAATGTTGAATAATTTGACCAGTTCCATCTAAAAGATCCTCAACATATAAAACATTTTTCTCATGCCACTCTTGTTTGAATACTGTCTTTCTCTTTATTGTACCTCAAAATCACATTTCAGCAAAAAATCTAAGCCTCCAATTTTCTTGAATACACACTTTGGTATCTGAAACCACATTGAGTTAGGCTGTGCTAAATAAATTTTAATCCAATTCAGTTTAAGAACTCCAATCATTGATTCAAATTCGGTGGCTTTCAGACCTCCATTTTTATATTCTTTAATCATCTGAGATTTTTTTTATATGAGTTGTGTTTTTCCATACAAAATTAAACATAATAGAGTTAACCTTTTTATCAGTTGAGGAGAAACATAAAGGGAGTAACATGGATAAACGTTAAATTAGTTGGTAAAGAGGATTCTGCCCATAATAGAGAGATCTCTCATAAGCCAAATATTAAGGGTTTTTTATACTGTCAATTCTCTCATCTATTTATACTAATTCTCGCGTATGTATTTATTTAGACATTATTAAACCCAAGTATTTACATTCAAATTTAACAAGAATAGATTCTAGATCACTTTCAACGTTTGATATGTTATCTATATTCTATTGTGAATAAAATATAAGTTTATGAGATTTATAAATTATTCCCTTCCTTTTTACTCCCAATTTGTACAGTGTCCCAACGTTTTTGGAATCGGGTTTGTAGATGCTAAAAACTTGTTTGGCCAATGGCCATGGTTTTTGATATATGCGAATGTCCACATTAGCCGCATTTTCACTGTCGGGCCAGTGCGAGCCAGGGCTTAAAACGGGCCAGACGGGGCTAATAGCCTCGAGCCAGTAGCACCGAGGCCAGAATAGCCAGAGACAGTTTATAAGAGACATGCCACTTCCTCAATCCTCAATACAACTATATAAGGAAAACCCTTAACAGCAAAGATGAAAGATGGTGGTGCACATGTCCCGGCCCTCCCGCTGGAAAGCCAATCATCTGCTTTTAACAGTCAAGCCGAGAAACATTTGAGCCTATCATCTGGTTCCACTGACGTATGCGCACAGTTGAGGAACCCTTGCGTATGCGTAGTAAAGTATAACCTGTGGGGAAAAAGGCGTTTTAAACCTTATTTTGGGGCAAAGTCACCAAATTTTTTCAGCGATTTTTATCATATTTTACTGCCGTTTCTATAAATGCAGTTTTTTATGTCCCGGTGACCAGTGAAAGTGCAGTTCTGACTCTATGCCAATTCATTTAGATAGGAGCCTAGTCTTGTTAGTCTGAAATAGCTGCCTGGAGGCATTGCCAAGATGGCGACCAAGTGGCACGACTTCCCTAAAAGGTCTTTGGAATAGCGCAGGGTTTCCACAGTCAGGGCCTGAAGCTCTGCTGCGCATCACTAAAACATGCCCTTTACACGCCTCCCAGGAATAACGTCATGCAACCCCATCATTTCACCAACAAAGAGAAGTTATCAGAAAACTTAGAAATAAAATCACTGGAACATGCGCGATCACAAAACAAACACGACAAAAGCGGCCGTTTCTTTGCATGCTTTGTTCAAAAGCATCGATGTTTTACTACAGAATAAATGATACATTGATCATAATGAATTAATTTATCAGGACTCAAAATTAATCACACAGAAATTAATTTCTATTTTATTTATTTATTTTTAAAGCTTATGAAAATAGCCTGCTAATTCAGTCGAGCCTATTTCTCTTTATTTGTACAGTAGCCTATATAAGTCACATTAAGAATGAATGATAATATCTTAATTTTTATAAAAGCTCGCAAACAAAAACATTATTATATTTTTATGATAGGAAACGCGGAGTTATAACTCTCGAGACGAGACTTATGACAGATAAAATATGTTACTAAATAAATTCACGATTGTGATAGAGAATAAGAAGCTGACATCTGATTTCTCCTTGTTGCATTTACCATGCTTACTATGATAATGTTAATGTTTAGCGTGCAGTCTTTTACATCGCTTATAAATATTTCTTTTACATCGCTGCACACCACTGCCCCTCCTCTGCTTCTCAGTAGACAGGTGCTACGGTGCCGTCAAGGCCCTGCCGTTTCACCGCACATGTAGCGGACAAAGCGTACGCGGCCTCGGGAGAAGCAATTTCTGCTCTGCACATGATGGCAGTAGTCCAAGTTTTCCAGGCACAGCTTCTGAAATCCCTGGACGAGGGGCGGGGCGGATCCAGAGGCGTTTAAAGATTTACGCACAGCAACAGATTTCGCGCTCAAAGCCACAAAGACGACCCAGGCGATCGGGCGGAGCATGGGCTACATGGTTGTGCTCCACCGGCACCTGTGGCTGACTCTCACTGAGCTGAAGGATGCGGACAGGAGGGCGCTGCTCAACACTCCTGTATCTTCATCTGGCCTATTTGGAGATGCAGTCGAGGCTATCGCGGAGCGTTTCTCAGAGGCACAGAAACGCTCAAGGGGGACGAATCACTTCCTGCTGCGCCGGACTGCAGCACAGCCTTCTGCGCGCAGTAGATCCTCATCTGCTTCCAACCGGCCGTCAAAGCAACCCCCCGCTCCTTCCTCTGCATCAGCACCGGATCCTGAGCCGTCTGTTCGCGCAAAAACTCCGTGGCAGAGGACACCGAAGGAAAGGCGTCACGGCTTCAAGAAAGGCGGGAACCGTCCCGGGGGAGCTCCTCTGTCGGATCAAAAACCTCGTTCCTGATGAGAGGGTGCGGAGGAGGAGAGCGCTGAGTGGCGGGCCCGCTGCGAAGCATCTAAGATATTCTTACGAAGTCCCCTTGGCAGTTGCAGGCAACTACGAGAATGTCTGTGTTGTGTATGTTCAAAATGCAATAAAGTCTGTGACACCCTCACAAAAAGAGCATTTTTATTCTCCCCCAGTAATAACGGCCTTACAAACAGCCGTGAAACCGTCAATAGAATCAGGCTCACAGCTTCCTCATTTATCTGGCAAGGCTCACGCCCACGTGTCAGGTGTCGGACCTCCGCAGCCGCGGCTTGCTCTCGACATCTCGTACACATGCACGTGCAAATTCAATCATTCAACAGGAGGCTTGCGCACCCCGCTGATCGGAGAAGCACGACCCTCCCTAACACACAGCACTCCCACTTGTCCCGTGAGTTTTCTGAAAACGACCCCAGTACACAGCAGCGTCGTTCATAATGCAGAGGGTGAGGCGCTTCGTCCTCTGTGTCTTTTTGTGAGTGCATGGTGATGCATTCCGGGCATTTCGGTTTGGTTGCGGAACGTCATAGAAAACGGCTACACGCTTCAGTTTCGACGCAGACCACCCGGTTCAAAGGCGTGGTAATGCTGACGTTTCCGGCTCACAACGAGCTGGTTCTGAGGCAAGAAATTCACAATGTCCTTGCGAAACGCGCAATAGAAGTGGTCTCGACGAGCGAGAGAGCGGGTTTTACAGCCGGTACTTTGTCGTTCCCAAGAAAGGTGGTGGTCACCGTCCAATATTAGACCTGAGACCCATCAACCGTGCTTTGTACAAACGCGCTTTCAAAATGACAATGCTAAAGCAGATACTGGCACAGGTTCGACCCGGAGATTGGTTTGTTTCGGTGGACCTGAAAGACGCATATTTTCATATCCAGATCGCCCCTCGTCACAGGCGCTTTCTGACATTTGCGTTCGAAGGCATAGCATATCAGTTCATGGTGATGCCTTTCGGGCTAGGGCTTGCACCTCGTATGTTTACGAAATGTGTGGATGCAGCACTTTCCCCACTGAGAGTGAGTGGAATGCGCATACTGAACTATTTGGACGATTGGCTGATCTTGGCACATTCAGAGGATGTGCTCAACAGCCACAAACGTGCTCTGTTACGTCACCTGGAGAGTTTGGGTCCCTGTGTGAACGTACAAATAAGAACGGCGGCCGCGACGGTCTGTCACCTCGGTCTACACTATATGTGCCCACTGTTATGGCTGAAAACACAAGTACCGAGAAGGGCGTGGAAATTGGACCGTGCCCGCATTGTGGTCACTTGCAGGTGCTTAAGCGCACTGAAACCATGGCAGAACCCCGACTTGTACCAGCGCGGCGTCCAGATGGGTCTGGTCACGACGGACACGTTGACGACGGGCTGGGGAGCTCACTGTGATGGCTTATCAGCCTCGGGCCACTGGACAGAGTCGGCGAGAACGTGGCACATAAATCGCCTCGAGCTGAGAGTGGTTTTATGACGCAAATCAGGGGGCACCACGTGTTGATTCGCACAGACAACATGACGGTGGTATCGTACATAAACCGCCAGGGTGGAGTACACTCGAAAGCCCTGTACAGTCAGGCAGCACGCCTTTTGCTGTGGGCTAATCACCATCTGCTCTCCATTCGAGCAGCGCACGTTCCGGGATGCCTGAACAGTGGCGCGGATATGCTTTCAAGGAACAGGATTCCTCACGGAGAATGGAGAATGAACCCTGGGACAGTGAGGCTGATCTGGGAACAGTTTGGGGAAGCGGAGGTGGACCTGTTCGCGACAGAGGAGAACATGCATTGCCCTCTGTTCTTCTCGCTTGTCACGCTCTCCCCTGGGCGGGGATGCACTCACAATGCCGTGGCCAAATGCCCGTCTGTATGCATTCACCCGCTAAAGATTTTTTCAAAAGTGCTGCACGATCTTCTAGAAATAC
The DNA here is from genome assembly GCF_003368295.1 of Carassius auratus. Taxonomy (NCBI): domain Eukaryota; kingdom Metazoa; phylum Chordata; class Actinopteri; order Cypriniformes; family Cyprinidae; genus Carassius; species Carassius auratus. The sequence goes on from NW_020524479.1 coordinate 850,065, forward strand.
TAACGGCTCCCCCGTGGCCGATCCCGCTGAGACGAGATCTCCTGCCTCAGGCAGATAGCTCGATATGGCACCCCAACCCAGAATGGTGGAAATTTCAGGTGTGGATGGTGTGCGGGAACCGGTAAGGCTGGGTTCGTTGTCTCACCGCGTGATGTACACGATTATGGAGGCGCGAGCCCCTTCTACGAGACGCCTGTATGCTTGTAAATGTAAGTCTTTGAGAGATGGTGTGAATCGAATGGTCGGAACCCGGAAAGCTGCCCTGTGTCTGACATTCTGGATTTTCTGCAACAACGAATGGACGGCGGCAGTATGCCCTCTACACTTAAAGTTTACGTTGCAGCTATCTCATCTTTTCACGCTGCTGTTGACGGGCGCTCAGAAGACTCAGAAGACTAAAACCTTCCCGCCCCCCTACAATGCCATCCTGGGATCTGGCTCTGGTGCTGGGAGCGCTAGCCCTTCCGCCATTCTAGCCACTTTAGTCTGTCGGCTTGAAGGAGCTCACGCTTAAAACCGTACTGCTGCTCGCCCTTGCTTCGTGCAAGCGCGTGAGGGATTTGCAAGCGCTCTCTGTGAATGCGGACTGTATGCAGTTTGGACCAGGTGATTGTAACGTCATGCTCAAGCCAAAATTTGTCTATGTGCCTAAATCGCTCTCGACAACATTTAGAGCGCAAGTGGTGGCTCTTTCTGCCTTCTCTCCAGAATCGGAGACTTCATTGGACAGCACCCCGAGTCAGGTGTTGTGTCCGGTGAGGCCTTTACGACTCAACCGCACGGCTGCCTTTCGGCAATCCGAGCAGCTGTTTGTATGCTTCGGAGGCAGCACCAGAGGACAGCCTGTCTCTGAACAACGGCTGTCACATTGGGTGGTCGACGCTATTTCCTTGGCATATTCTAGCCGTGGTATGGAATGTCCTATTGGTGTTCGAGCCCATTCGACGAGGGCTGTCGCCTCTTTGTGGGCGTGGACTAAGGGAGTTTCTATCAAAGATATTTGTAAAAGCAGATACTGCTGCGTCGTCAGGCCTAGATATTTATGATTGCTCCGCCAAGGCTGAGCCTTTTTACTCGCTGTTCCTACGGCGTTGTTCTATACCATCCCAAAGGCGTTAACACCATGTCGAGAGACAGTTCTCGAGAGGGAACGTCTCCGGTTAGTGTCGTAACCTCGGTTCCCTGAGAGACGTGGCGTAGTCCGCCGTGTTCACTGCTCGGATCTGCTGTACTGTCAACTCAGTCGGAAGATTCTGAGGTTATGCCACCAAAACGGCACAATATATAGTGGCGAGGCCCCGCCTACATTTGCCGTCTTGGCTGGCATTGGTATATATATATATACGCATAGCGTATTTTAACCATGCAGCAAACCTTTTTAAATATTTTGATAATTTACTGAAAATAAATAAATGACTTTTTAAACCGTTTTGCTGAATGTTAATCGGTCAAAATTAGCTGATAGAGTTTGCTGCATTCATGCCACTCAGAAACCGGTGACTGTGAACAAATCAGCAGAGCTTGTACGAGCTTTTGTCATCGCTGAACCTTTCTCAGACGTTTGCAAATGTCGAAATTCGTTAGCGCATCTATCTGAGCATGATGATGTCCAATGCCCCCGGCGAGCGGAGCTTCTCAAAGCTGGGAATAATCAAAGGAGAGCTGCGGTCTTCAGTTGGGCAGGAAAGGCTAAGCATGCTGGCACTTGAGTGTCGAATGCACATGCAGCTACGCCGAGAAAAAAAAAGGCCCTTTTTGCGCTGCGTCGTCAGGCCTAATTTGGTCTTAATCCAGCCCTGAAGGCGGTTCATTGTCATTGAGACTTGCCTATGATGAGTTCACAGCTGAGCAGACATTTCACTCACTGGCTTCAGCGTCACATTTGCATATGCCGTACTGCTGGAATTCGTGATTGGTTGACAGCAAATTTCAAATATTAAATGGAACGATAAACTAACGTTATTAACCCGTTATCGGCCATTTAAAATTTTCGATTCCATTCAGAACTATAAAATTGTAATTTGTTTCTGTTTTTCTGGTTCTGTTCCTGTCAAAATTTCGTTCGTTTCCGGTTTTCGTTTTCATTCCTTGAACCGGTTCGGAGCCCTGCTTCTAATTGACTTCTCTTGTCTCCATTGAATTCAATGGGGTCGCTGTGTCCATTTCTTTTACTGTCAAAACAAAGGCAAAAAGTCAAAACTGACCGATAGATGAGAAAAAAGCTGAGATGAACAGAGCTTAACTAAAAAGGTCCAGCTGTAGTAGGACGATAGATTAAACGCCATAGTGACAGTTAACAGTCATCATTTTACAAAAGAGTACACGATCCTCATGATGGAACTCACAAGGATATCTCCACACCGTCAATAAACACACGCGCTCCGACGTAATAAGCCATTCTTCCAGCAGCTCTCGCCTCTCTCACTCTCGGCCACAAGCTCTTCCGTCTCTCCCGGTCCAGCGAATTCAGATCCTCTGCGAAGCGTAGGTTGTTGTCTTTGAGAAACTGGGAATTCTTGGCAGCTTTCCATAAGGCATCGCGGATAACCCGTGAGGAGAACTGCATGATAATGACGCAAGGTTTTGTGTTGTCACCTCTCCTCCCTAAATGATGCACAGTGTCAACAACATCAGGGTACTTGCTCTTGGCCTCGGGATAAGTCTCACTGCAGATTCGAATGACCTCGGATCTGATGTCTTCTTTGAATGTCTCAGGCACTCCAAACAATCTCAAATTCCACCTGCGAGAGTATCTCTCCAGATCAGAAATGCGTGTTTCCCAGGCACTCGTGAGATGTTTTTGATCTTTAAGCCTGGAATCTACATCTTTCACATTAGTTTTTAGATCTTGTACTTCGGCACACACAAAGTCTACCGTTTTCTTCAGCCCTTCAATCTTTAGAGCATTGGCACTAATCATTCCTTCCAGTGCGTCAAACCGAGTACTGATCAACGAAAAGAGTGTAGAAATGATGGCAGAGTCGGCCTGTTCGTTTGGACTTGAAGATTTACCTTTTTTATTAGCAGGTGTCTTGCTAGGAGTGACATTCCATACATTTTAGAACGTTAACTTTATGTTTGTTATATTTAGCAGTGAAAAATAAATGAGAGTATCTCTCAAGATCAGAAATGCGTGTTTCCCAGGCGCTCGTGAGATGATCTTGATCTTTAAGCCTGGAATCTACATCTTTCACATTAGTTTTTAGATCTTGTACTTCGGCACACACAAAGTCTACCGTTTTCTTCAGCCCTTCTATCTTTAGAGCATTGACACTAATCATTCCTTCCAGTGCGTCAAACAGAGTATTGATCAACGAAGAGAGTGTAGAAATGATGGCAGAGTCGGCCTGTTCGTTTGGACTTGAAGATTACCTTTTTTATTAGCAGGTGGCTTGCTAGGAGTGACAGGGAGTGAAGTCGCGCAGAGAACATCTAGCTCGTTTACAGCAGGAGGAGCATAATCGTGGACATCCATGATGTCGCTAGTGTCTGATCGCTCTTTGCGTTTGTCAAATGGCATATTAATGCTCTTAGTTGAATGTACTAAAATATAATCAAGCAAATGTAACAAAAAAAAACGTTAATACAGCTATACGATCTTAGTGTGTAAAGTTTGGTCAGGAGCTCTGAAAACTTCGACTTAACAAGGCGCCATCTTGGACCTCCCCCCGCGGAAATACAAATTATTTTATTTATTTATTTATTTATTTTTTTGGGAAAACCATAACATACAACATGTTATCAAGAAACAAAAAAGTAAAAAAAAAAAGAAACAGAAAAAGGTGGAATTACAAATTACAACAAACAAAACAATTGCCAGGGGGAGGAAAGTATTATACACGCATATATAACATCAAATAAACAAATTGTAAAATTTACAAATTTTCAAAGTTCTTACAGCTTTTTTGTTCACAGAGTCTCTGATACTGTCAATATAAATACATATTTCAGTTAACAAAACCATAAAATTGGGTTTTTTATTGCTAAATTTACATTTATGAATGTGAAATTTGGTCAACAGAATAATTAAATTAATTAAATAAAAGCACTGTTCTTTGTCATCAGGATAGTCAGTTAAACCAAAAAGTATATTTTCCCATAAAAGTGAAAAATCTTTTAAACACTGAATATTCTCCCTAATTAACTTTTGGACCTTACCCCATAGTGTAACTGAATATGCACAGTTCCAAAATAAGTGCATGGCAGTTTCCTCATATTCATTACAAAAAGTACAATTTACATTTATACCTTTTTTTTTAATTTTTGTAAGTAATGACTTGCTGGATAAAATCTGTGAATAAGTTTATAAGAAACTTTTTTTATATTTTTGTGGTAATAACCACACTTTCCTCCAGCAAATACAATTTCCATTTAATGAGGAGGCCCAGCGAGACAAAACATAAGGCGCAGTAACAATTTCTTTTTGGAAAAAAGTACGAATAGCTCTATTATTACTCTTGAGGTATGACGAAAAACTAATTTTACCAACATAAGATTAAGTAACATCAAAAGATACAGAACCGGGAGAATGGTCTTTATCAGTACCTCTAAATAGCATTTGTGTACCAGAAGGGATTGAACCAAAAACCATTGCAAATTCTTTTTGAGTGACTGGTATTTTATAATAAGAAAGGAATTCGTCATAAGAAAAGAGTGTTCCTTCTTTATTATATAACTGACTAATCAACTTAATGTCGTTGTCAAACCAGTTTAAACAAAGAGATTTGTGTTTATAAAGAATGTTTCTGTCATTCCAGATGAAACAACGATGCAGAGAAAAATTGTGCTTGTATATCAACGACCTAGATAAGAGCACCTGTTTGTGGAAAGCAGATAACTTAGCTGGAATTTTATCTATATTATAATTACACAACAAAAGAAAACTAAGACCACCAATATTTGAAAAAGCATAGTGAGGGATAAAATTCCAAACAGAAGTGAACTCATTCTCATATGAGTTCATAATTACAGTCTTTTTTACATAGTGTGTGCGCGATTTTTCCATAAGAAATCAAATAACATTTTATCAATATTTTTACTAGTAAGGTTATCAAGATACAAAGATAAGGATGCATATGTTAGTCGGGCTATGCCTTCAGCTTTCGTAAGAAGAACTCTTCCCTTTAAGGAGAGATCTCTGAAGCCAGAAATTAAATTTTTTTTGGGTTTTGTCTATTATGGGGTTGAAATTCAAAGAACATCTTTTCAGCTGGTCTTTAACAATATGTCATGATTCTGCCCTCGTGTCCTTGATTTTCCCTAGTCTTGAGGCAGGATCATGACAGACCCGTGTTTTGTGTTCAAGCACATGGCCTTGTCTTTGGGCCATGTGCTTGTGTTGTCTCGTTCCCTTGCCCCGTCCCCCCCCTCTTGTTATCCTAGTCTTGTCGTGATTGTCCTATCTGTGCCACCTGTCGTGTCTTAATTAGTTCCCCTATTTAGATCTCCTAGTGTGCTCTGTCTTTCGTCGGTTTCATTGTTCCACATTTGTGATTGTTCCTACATGTGATTGTTTACCAGATCGTGAGTGTCTTTATATGTTCCTGAATCCTTGAAGTCTTTGTATAACCATGAGTGTTTGTTTGTAGTTAGTGTTTAAGAGTTTGTTTATCATGTCGATCCTGTCCTGTTAAGTTGTTTAGTTTCTGCCCTAGCCGTTGTTTTCCCCCTCGTGGGTTTTGTTTTTCCCCTTTTTGTGTTTAATAAACCCTTCGTGTTGAGAATCCTGTCTGCACTTGAGTTCCTCCTTTGCCAAACCCTGACACAATAATGATACCCAAGTATGTAACACTCTCCTTGACAGGAATGTTACTAATACTTGTTAAATCACAGTCTTTAACAGCCATTAGCTCACACTTACTGACATTGAGATAGAGAAAATTTGTAAATAATATTAATTGCAATTGGAATTTGATCACTATTTTTTTTTAAAAAGGGTTGTATCATCGGCTAACTGGCTTATAATAATATCTCTATTTGCAATTGAAATACCTTTAAGAATACCTTTTCTAACATGCATAGATAATAACTGAGTTACAAGCAGGAAAAGATACGGAGAAATAGGACAACCCTGTGTAATACCTCTTTTTAAATCAAATCTAGATGTAGTTCCATGTTTGAGTTTGAGCAATTAGCATTATTATACAGGGTTTCAACAGCTGCACAAAAAAACTCACCAAACCCAAAAACCCTTAAAGAAGAAAAAAAAAAGATGCTCCACAGTGTCAAATGCTTTGCGAAAATCTAAGAATAAAATAAAACTATTTTCATCAATTAAATAAGAATAATCTAATGTATCTAAAACCAACCTTATATTATTCGAAATGTGCCTGTTTTTCATAAAACCTGACTGAGTTTCATCTATAATATATTCTAATACATATTTGATTATTTTTGCAAATATAGAAGCAATTAACTTATAATCATTATTCAAAAGACTAATTGGGTGCCAATTATCAATTATAGTCAAATCTTTTTTATGTTTAGGAATAAGGGTAATTAACCCCTGAGTCATGGTAGATGGGAGGCTGGACTTAGATAAACTTTCACAAAAAACTGAAAGAAGAAAAGGGGCTAGTTGCTCAGCAAATAAATTATAAAATTCTGAGGTTAGACCATCAGTTCCAGGAGACTTATTATTTTTTAAATTATGAATTGAATTGATTATTTCTTCTAAACTAATAGGTTGGTCACACACAGCCTTATCTAAATTATTTATTTTTTTATTCAGTTCCACTGAATTTAAGAAGTCATTTGAGGCTTTAGTATCATATTGTGACGCATATAGATTACAGTAAAAGGTGGAGCAATACTCTGAAATCTCTTTAGGGTCCTTGGATATTTTATCATTAATTTTTAATTGATGAATAGTATTTAACGTTGCATGATTCTTTTCTAATCTAAAGAAGTAGGAGGTATTCTGTTCACCTTCCTCCAGCCATCGTTTCCTAGACCTTATAAATGCTCCTTCTGCCTTTTTTTTATAGATTGTGTCTAGTTTGCTTTGTAATTCTGCCATATTTGCTTTATCTATATCTGAAAAGTTATTAGACCCTTTGTTTAGAAGTGAGGTAATTCCAAATATTATTATATCTTCCTGTTCTTTATTAACTTTAGCAAGATGACTGCCAACATGTCTTAAATATTTTGAAGCCTCAAATTTAAAGAGTTCCCAATTAGTGCAATATAATTTTTCTGTATTAGCCTTTTTAAAAAAAATACTTAATGAGATGTGTAATCTCAATTTTTACTGATTCGATTTTCAGTAAAGAATTATTGAGTTTCCAATAAGATGATTTTGCAGGACCATAATAATTGGATATCTGCATATTGAGAAAAATTGCTTTATGGTCAGTAAGAGGGGTTGGAATTATCTCAACAGAGATACTTTGTAAGTCAATATTCCTAGAAATAAGCCAAAAATCTATTCTTGATTGCCTGGAGAAATCAGCATTACACCAAGTATATGTTTTTTTAGTTGGATATTTTTGTCTCCAGATATCTGTTAAGTCATATTTCTCCATGAAGGTTTTTAATAACAAGTTACATGGAGTGTTCTTTGGTGGCATACGATCTAGCAAATTATCTGGAGCAATGTTAAAGTCTCCTCCAATACAAATTGTACCAGATGGATATTTGTTTAGCCATAAGGCAATTTTGTTTTCAATCACCTCAAAAAGAGCTAGGTTTTCATTTGAAGTGTTGTAACCATACACATTAATCAAAAAAATGAAAATGTTATTAGTGCAAAGAACCAAAAAAATAAAATGCCCGCAAGGGTCACAGTAATAATGTAGAACATCACCAGAAAACTTATTTATTAGCGTTAAAACACCTGCCGAACGTTCAGATCCATGAGAAAACCATGCATCTTTTCCCCACTGTGATTTCCAGAAGTTACAGTCATTAACAGTTGAGTGAGACTCTTGGAAGAAACAGAAGTCGGTATTGTATTTTTTCCCAAAAAGAAAAAGAGCTTTACGCTTCACAGAATCTCTCAAACCCCTGGCATTTAGAGAGATAACAGAAATAGAAATAATGACCAGGTCAATGAACAGAGAAAGTTAAAGCAAGTGCAAAAGAGCACAACAAGTAGTAAGTATAAACCTGAGAAACGTAGCTCAGCTGAACATACTGAGAAATAATCCTTCCGTCAAGACATGACAACTGGTTGCCGAAAAAAGCAACATATGTTAAGAAAAACACAAGCCGTAATAATACAGACGCATCTTCCGTAGATGTGATGGTAGCTGGTAATCGAAAACTTCGATAAAAATGGTAAAGTTCGTCAACGATAAACTGGTCCGCTAAAGGGAGTTATGATCGTAAAAGAAAATCTGAGTCTTCTTATTTTTAATTTATTTTTCAGCAGACACAGGCAAACGGCTCTCAGTACCATTTATGAAGGCGCGTGCACCGACGTAGTAGGCAGCTTTTCCAGCTGCGCGTGCTTCTTCTACCATAGGCCACAACTTCTTCCGTCGTTCTCTGTCCAGTGGAGTAAGGTCTTCCATAAACCGCATCCCATTGTCCTTTAGATAAGCCGAAGACTTCGCTGCCTTCCATATAGCATCCCTGATAATGCGTGAGGTAAACTGTACTGTGACAGCACGAGAGACAGACTTGTTGCCAATTTCATTTGGCTTTTTCCCCAATCTGTGAACTGTGTCTATAGCAAAGGAGAGTTTGCCCTTCCCTTCAGGATATGTTTGTTCACATATGCGGATGACTTCATCCCTGATGTTCTCCTTCTCCTTTTCTGGAACCCCTCTCAGCCGAAGATTCCAGCGCCTCGAATATCTCCCCATGTCTGCTAAACGAGTTTCACACATCTCAATTCGCTGCTCGCCGAGATGCAACCGAGAAGCTAGGTGGTCAACCTTCACTTTCATATCTTTGACTTCAGCAGAGACAAAGTCCACAGTCTTTTTCAAACCCTCAATTTTCATAGCATTGTTATTCACCAACTTTTCAAGAGAATCAGAGCGCTCGTTAATCAGTGATGAAATGGATGATAGCATCGCGACCACATCCTCCAAACTCTAAATTTTTCCTTTCTTAGAAACAGGCTTAGTTGGCGTGTCGGGAAGATGAGTTAAGCAAAGAGTATCCAAAGTGTGTCCAAGACCAGGATCCGTAACAGCAGAAAGTGCGTAATCGTGCATTTCAATGGATACATCCATCATATTTTTTGCCCGTTCTTTACGTTTTCCAGCACTTTTTGGCATAATTATTCCACAATTACATCATTAATAAAACACACAATGGATGTGTTAAGTAACCAGTTGAAAGTAGACGGTTTACATGAGTTATAATAGTTTTTTTCAGCAGAGCTACTAGTTATCTTAACATGCCGCCATCTTGGATCGACCTCCGCGGAAATACAAATTAATTGAAATTGAATTGAAATAGGTCACCTCCACTAGCGACTCCGCCGCCATGTTGGACCGGGCCACACTTTCCGCAGAATTACGTCGCCTCCACTAATGACGCGGCCGCCATGTTGGTCCGGGCAAAACTTTGCGTAGAATCACATCACCTCCATGGGGGCGAGTGGAGCTCCATTTAAGAGCGAAAAAAAAAGTCAGCTCTACCAAACTTTCGTTTAATATTATTCATTGTTATATACATGTATAAAGGGTGCTTTGCAAGTTATGACACCTCTTTGTACGTAATGTTAATATATTCTGTACTTTTATCTTTTTTACTTTTTACTTAGTAGAAATAATAATAAAAATAATTATACTAATCTATTACAGTTTATGACACGACAGCGTTTTTTTTTTATTCCCCCCCAGCAATTTGCACTACAGACATCCACAATCCATATTTTGAGGGCTTCTGCCTTTTGTTCATGTTTGTTTTACCAATGTACAACTGCCAATGTAACATTCCATATATTTTAGAACGTTAACCTTATGTTTGTTATATTTAGCAGTGAAAAATATTAAATAAATTATCTAAATAATACATCAACCCGAATTTTGTGTGTTGAATTTTAAGCAAAATAACAACATATACAAATAAACCACAGTAAAATAATGAAGAATAATTTCCACAATTTAACAGTTTTAATGGCTTTTGAGTAATAATAATAAACACATCTTACACTACACTGAAAATACATGAACTGCAAGTTACCATAATTGTTACAGTAAAAACACAATGTGTGCGCACGCACACACACTTTACTCTTCAAGACCTCCATCGTCTGTGAAGCAATCCCAGCTACAGTAACCAGGGTGGTCATCTGTGGAGTAAAACCCCAAAAGCACTCCCTGTTATCCATTTTCCTGGTAACCAGCCCCACAGTCTTTGTGAAGCTGGTTGGACTGTAGGCGACTCCACCTAGAGATGATGTAAGGCTTTCTGTACTTTAGATAATGATAGTGTATCTTTAAATATATTCACTGCACCTGTTCAGTATCAAAAATAAATAAATAATGGTAGCACTTTATTTTACAGTCCTGTTCATCATGTACATACTATGTACTTATTATAGTAATTACAATAACTATGTAATAACTAGGTACTAACCCTAAACCTACCCCTAAACCTAACCCTACCCCATGTAGTTCCCTTGTGTTACCAGAACTTTCTTAGATAAATACACTGTAAGTACATGTTAGTACACATACTGTAAAATAAAATGCAACCAAAATAATAATAATTTTCATGTTTCAGTCAAAAGTTTCATGTTAGGGAAATGGAAGAGAGTGAGATTACTTAGCCTAATTGTTATAGCCACAAAAAACAAGAGGGTCAACCACACTTACTGAAGTCACCATCAAGCCAGCTGAAGTGTGCCTCCTGTTAAATATGCTCCTGGCTGATAGTGTTGTTAAATCTCTGGCATGAACAATTACGTCAGATGGGTCAAGTTTAATTACAATACTGACATTGCGTTATCATTAATGTTAAAGGGGGGGGGGGGGGGGGTGAAATGCTATTTCATGTATACTGAGTTTTTTTACACTGTTAAAGAGTTGGATTCCCATGCTTAACATGGACAAAAGTTTCAAAAATTAAGTTGTACGTTTGGAGGAGTATTTTTGTTCCCAAAATACTCCTTCCGGTTTGTCACAAGTTTCGGAAAGTTTTTTTCGAGTATGGCTCTGTGTGACGTTTGATGGAGCGGAATTTCCTTATATGGGTGCTAAGAGCACTTCTGCCGGAAGAGCGCACGCTCCCGTATTGCGAGGCTGAGCACAGACATTTCACTGATCAGAGCGAGACCGTCGCGAAAAGTTACAAAAGAGGTGTGTTTTTGGTTGCCAGGGCAAGACAACCCTGCACAGATTACCAAAAAAAAAACAGCATTAAGGGACCAGTGGATGGAGTTTATTTTTACAGAGCATCAACGGAGTTGTGCAAGTGTTTTTGTTTGTTCCCTGCATTTCGAAGATGCTTGTTTTACAAACAAGGCCCAGTTTGACGACGGATTTGCATATTGTTTATTTCTTAAGGATGATGCAATCCCAAAAAAAAGGGTCACGATCGTGTGTTGGAACCGCAGGCGGTGAGTAAAACTGTTTAAAATATCTCTGCCTCCTTGTTAGTGCGTGCCCTCCCATGCCGGAGACCGGAGTGCTCGGAGCGAGTCGTTGCTGCCGCTGCTCTCGTTCAGTTTCAGCCTCGGGATCTGATTCTGGATCATAAATAAACGGCTGAATCTGACTGTAAGCCATGGTTTGTTTAGGATGATGGTTTTTCCCTCACTGTAATGTCACAGCTTCCACATGCTCTAAACGCTAAAGCTTACTGGCGCTCGTGATTCTTTAGCTCCGCCCACACGTCACGCCTCCAGCCGGTCGTGTTTTTCCGGGAAAAATCGGTACAGACTATCTTTCTCTTATGAATATAATAAAACTAAAGACTTTTTGGAGTTATGAAGGATGCAGTACTACTCTATAGGTACTCAAGATTAACAGGATATTGAGTGAAAACGAGCATTTCACCCCCCCTTTAAAGCAATTTACTTGTTGCTGAAGGTGCCTGGGCCACCACAGTTGTGCTTTGTTGTTCTGATCTGATTGCTGGGCTGGGGACACAAAGACATGAGCATAGCAAAACTGGAGCAAAACTATGTCTGTGTACTGACGTTATGTAAATTCAACACAGAAAAGTACTGCATCATTCACCTATGACAGTCCCAAATCAGACATGGCGATGGTGCTCAGAAGTTCCTGTCTCTATTTGTGGAGGTGTTATGAGGATGGATAACACTTGATATACATTTGATCTGAAACAAAAAAGTCAAACAATAGAATAATAGAACAACAAAATAGAAAAAATAAATATGTACATGTTAATGTCACATGTAAAAAGACTTTGACTTCGTAAAGTGATGCATCTTCCATGCCAATCCTATCCCTGGAAGTGAATGAAAAATTAAATATGAAAACAACCACCTCATATGACATTTTTAAAATAATACAACAAATGCTAAAGGCATACACATACAAAACGATAATGTCCTTTCATATTCACTATGTTATTTTAACACAAGCCATCAAAAACTAAGTTTACACCTATGCTATCCGTCATGTACTGAAGGTAAAAATTTAAAGAGCAAACAATTAAAAAATAAGTTTATCAGAAATGTATTATCCAAACTGTACTTCCCCAGTCAACTAAAAAAGAAAGTGTGTTCTTCAAAAATTTTGTGAAGAAGAGGCAAAGAAAATAAGGAAGCGTTATTTTACTTATCCAGTTCTTCCTAAAGCCAAAGGAGTAACATTTAAAATTCTAAATGACATTTATCCATCCAATAACTTTCTACAAGAAAGATTTAATTGGGAGAACAATTCATGCAGGTTCTGTAAGAAAGATATTGAAACTGTAGATCATATGTTTTTACAATGTGAATCTGTACTGACTTTTTGGCTGGAATTTCAAAACTGGCTTCATTCCAAACATATATCAATACACCCTTTGACTCTGGTCTCAATTAAGGTTGGAGTATTGTTGAAGGATAAGATCCTAGACTTTTTGATAATTACTTTGTGCAAATACTATATTCATAGATGTATGTTTTTAAAGGTTAAACCTCACTTCAGCGGATGGAAGAATGAACTAAAGATATTTGCAAAGTCTCTTCATTACATGATGGGACAGGAATGCCCAGAAACTCTTGTATGCTTTGAACTTGTTTTTATTGTTAGAATAAGACCCTCGTCTTTCTTTTTCTTTCCCTTATTTATTCCGTTTTATCTTATGATGTGATTATTGTTATTTGTTTTTTTTTTCATCTTTTTTCTTTCTATTTGGCTGTATCAACACTAATATTGTGTGTTCAGTTGTTGAAATGTGGCGTAAAGGTTTGTAATTGAACTTGATAACTTAAAAAAAAAAAAACATTGGGCAGACACATTGATCTATACATGACTATATGTGGTGTATATATGATTTATAGATCAGTGGCCAGACATCAACATTGCTCGCGATATAAATCTATAAATCCACAGTGTTTATTAATCCTTTTGTGAATAATTTCACGTAAGCCCTGTGTGGTTTTCTTACACTGCACGTTACAACAGCGTCAGTTCACCATTTTAGCGATGCAGAGATAAAACTACCTGAGTATAAGTTTGAAGTACTCACGGCGACGCCATCTTGATGTTTTCAAGTGGAGGTGACGTATTTCCGGTTTGAGAGTGGAGCTCCACTCGCCCATGGTCTGCAGCCAGTAGTGATGGGATTTATGGCTCTTTGAGGGGATCCGGATCTTCGCGATCCGTTCCTTTCAAAGAGCCGTTCAAAAGAATGGCTCTTTTGGCTCTTTTTAAATATTTAGTCAGTTTTAAGAAGCCAGCTTGGGGGCATCTCAGTTTATCCTGGAAATAATCACTGGGAGGTATTATGAGGTGAGATTTGTAGTCAAATAATTAAAGCTCAGATATCACACACCAATATCTGAGTTTGAATTATTCTGAAATATTGATTATTACCTCATTTCTCATGTGTGGACTATATTCCATAGGGTTGCACAAATCCCTCTGCTTAGACAGTGACATCATTATTTTGATTTACCTTTAGTACAAAGTGTGTGTGTGTGTGTGTGTGTGTGTGTGTGTGTAAAACTACGTTGACTTATGTTATTCATACAATACCTACTCACAAATAAACATAAAAAACGAAGCCGGCTGCAATGAATTTCTGTGCAAAACAGCTTTTACTACAAACACTTCCACACAAGAACATTGTTATCACACAAGAACATTTTGATAGAAAACTAATTTTTTTTTAAAGTAGATAAAATTAGAATAAATAAAATGGAAATGTCTACATACTACATACTATTACTACTGTAAACTTTGCAAATAGGACATCAGCCCCTTCAAGTCAATGAACAATAACAAAGTGGGCTGCAATGAATGTCTGTGGAAAACAGCTTTTAGTGAAACATTTCTATACAAGTACAGTATCACAAAAGAACATTTTAAATGATTTTAAAATAAGTTTTAAATGAACACAAAATGCAATGTAAATGCATGCACAACTAATAACTAATATCATCACGCTATAAAGGGTTGGCCTGCGCTGGGTGCGCCCCTCCCCCTATAACTGTTCTGTCTCCTGGAGGAGCTCATTTGTATGAACACGCATAGGAAAAAAGAACGATAGAAAGAACGGCTCCTCTCCAGTCGCGACTCGGCTCCCATCGTTCATGTTTATGAGCCGTTCAAAAGAATCGGTTCGTTCGCGAACGTCACAACTCTAGCAGCCAGACCCTTCTCGAGCTCAACGGCTCTGGATGCACCCAAACACTCGCCCATGGTCTCACACTCCATCCCTGTAGGTGGCGGAAATGCACCTTAAGCTGGTTTGCCAACTGTAATTAAAGAAGAAGAAGAACCCTCTCCAGCCTTTTTCCTGTACACGTCGCTCTACGGCGATTGTGACGTATCCATTAGCCGGGCAGCCACAGGAGTATAGTACTCAATTAAACCATGGAGACTCTCTTCAGCCTACCGTTTACTGTACTGGAATGTCCGAACATCAAACTTAAAAAACCGTCATGGCTACATATGCCTTCTGCAATGACCGTATATGCCGTCGTGATTGTTTCGTATTTTCTCATTACCGGTGGTAAGAACTAAACTAGCATTCAGCTAACGTTAACCCGTATCCTGTTGTGTGTGCGCGCTTCTGCATAATCTTTTATCTACTAGTGAAAATATCCCGTAGAGCCTTTGTGTACTAAAGTTTAATTTAATATGAATACCAATGCTTTCGTGTTTTGTTATATAATCTTGCGAGTTAGCCTGCTTTCTGTGACTGTGCTAATATCGGTAACGTTAATACATCTCAAATTATATTGCACACTGTAAATTAGACAGAATAACTTGCTCTTCTGCTCCTGTCTACATATTACATGAGCAAGAATTAAACGGAAGCTTATTATTATTTCATTATGTAGCTAGATAAATGCTTTTAAGTACGACACAACTGTGTCTCTGAATGATTGAACCGTACTGATGTAATCTTTTAATCCCTTCAGGCATCATATATGATGTGATCGTTGAACCTCCAAGTGTCGGATCAATGACAGATGAACACGGGCATCAGAGGCCAGTGGCTTTTCTGGCGTACAGGTAAAACATTTTTTGATACGGCTGGTCATCATAAAATCGGCCACCTGGTGGCCCTTTAGATGTACCTGAGGCATCTTGCTGTTTCACTTGTAAAATAAACAATAATTGAAATGGTGATAGATCTTGAAAAAAATCAGAGTTTTTGAATAAACATCTCCAAACATGACGTGAAAGTGTTCTGCTGAATTATTGTATTCTTTTTTTTTTTTTTAAAGAGTGAATGGGCAGTACATTATGGAGGGGCTGGCCTCCAGTTTTCTCTTCACCATGGGAGGCCTTGGCTTCATAATTCTGGATCGCTCTAATGCGCCCAACATTCCCAAGCTCAACCGTTTCCTTCTGCTCTTCATTGGCTTTGTCAGTGTGTTGCTAAGCTTTTTTATGGCCAGAGTCTTCATGAGAATGAAACTACCGTAAGTCAGTAAACTTTACCAAAGTCCCTTTAAAGCAAGTCATGTCACTTGGCAGTCATCTTTGAAACGCTAAACGCTCCTATCTCTTTGAATGGGGAAACATCAAATTCTCCAAAACTGTTCACTAAGCTAACAATTAAATTAAATTTTTTAAATCACCAAGAAAATCTGACAACAACTGAATCATAAATGTTGTTTAATTTGCTCAAATAGTGTTATAAAAAGCTTATTTCTTAGGCTAGACCAGCCAGTGCACATTCACATTGTTCTGAGATGTGAACAATAGCAACCATGACTTCTAACGGCAGCTGCAGTGAAACGATTCATATTGAGTGTTGCATTTTTCCCCATTCAAAACTATTCGAGTGACAAATCTTGGGTATTCTGTCGTCTTTTGACTATTTATATGTTTATATTGTAGTAAACTACCAGACTGAGGTTTGGACACACTACTCATTCTTCTTCTTCTTCTTCTTCTTCTTATTATTATTCTCTGTGTATTCCAGAGAGATAGCATCAATTTTTTTTATCTCCGTTTCTTTAAAGCTGTATACATATGTCACCACATTATAGTTTTAGAACAGTCTCACTTGTCTTTTCTTTGAACTCTCTATTTCTAATGATGATCTGAATGTGTTTGTCTTGCAGTGGTTATCTTATGGGTTAAAGCTGCAATATTGCAAATGCTACAAGCAGAGATGACATACAGAAAACCATGTTTCAGTGCCAAGGACTTCAGTCTCATTCAAAGTCTGATCAATTATTTCCGCTGGAAGAATTTCCCTCACTTTTTTTTTCTTCTTAAAATTTTGTCTAGTAGGACACTTTACCTTACTGCTTCATGAAAATGTGCTAAATTTACTTTTCAACATTGTTAATAAAAAAATTTCCATGTTAAAAAGTCCACACGATGGTCAATATTATACGGATATAATCCATTTAGCATATCTCCTTATAACTGTTATTTTGTAGAAAGCCTGTTCATAAATTGCTGCCTGATGTGCAGTTTGTTTTCTGTAATAAACAAATACTTAACAAAAAACTTTGCAACATTGGAATTTTTTGATGATTTTAAACTTAGTACTTTAATAGTTTATTATTTTATAACAAAAATGAATTGTTTTTAATAAAATTATCCTTTTAAGTGTATTCTACAGACTTAAAGCTGCAGTCGGTAACTTTTGATGCTCTAGCGGTTAATAAACAGAACTGCTTGCGTCTTGCTGAAGAACATTGTAGCCGGAGCTACTTCTCTCTGTTTATGTCAATGAAGAATCACAACGGTACTGGGTTACTCCGCTGCGGTACCCCCAAAGCAATCTAAAATAGTCAGAATATAAACACTTATTATAGATGTACCCTAATGACTCAGGACAGGCTAAAAACACAGTTTGGAAAATGGATTCACGGTGTACTCGCTTATTATATACATTTTGTAAATCTTGAACACAAAAAAAAGTTACTGACCGCAGCTCTGATTGGTTGTTTCTTACCGGGAGCGGATGAATTTCTGCAAATGGCAATAGAACCACTGGGAGGAGCCAGAGGAGCTTGATTTTTTTTCATGGATTATCCATCTCAGATTCTACTGTCAGGACATAATGACAGGTTTCACAAATACATTTTTACAAAAGTTACCTACTTCAGCTTTAAAAGAGAATTTTATTGTAAAGAAATTCATTTTTGTATAGAATACTGTAGATTTAAAGTCTCAGATGTTATGCTGGCAGTGAAATGCACTTTACAAGGTATTAACTTTTTTTTTTTTTATCTTACCATAATATTATGATGAGGGTTATGTATTTACCTTGTCCAAATACCCACACTTGCAGTCTTGGCCACTTGAGAGTACAAGTGCATGAAATGTACACTAGACTGTCCCAGCTCCAGAGCGCTATTCAAGGCTTAATGTATCCCATTATGCATCATGTTTTGGATGACACCGAAGAGCACACACAGCACTGTGATATGGAGTGACACAGAGGAGACTGGGAATTATTGAATAAAGTTTTTTTTTTTTTTTTTTTTTTCGCTTAGAAAAAGAGTATTCTGACAACGACTTTTCATACCTTTAATGGACATTGATATTTATTTACTTGGCATTCTATGGGACAGTCTCAAGCCTCCAGGTTTTCATCCAAAATATGTTAAATTGTGTTCCGAAGATGAATGGAGCTTTTACGGGTTTGGATTGACGTGGGGGTAAGTGACTGACAAAATGTTCATTTTAGGGTGGAGAATCCCTTTAATTAGAAGCACCAAAAATTTAGTTCTGTTACGGTATAAGAACTACTGAATAGACATGCAAAGTATTTAAAATAAATACAAAGCGATGTAAACACTTGCATTTTTACAACACTATTCCCTGGTTTCACAAACAAGGCTTAGGCCTACTCCCAGACAAAAACGTAAGTCTGAGTTGTTTCAACTCAAAGAAACTTGCACTAACTGATCTTATGTCAGTGTCTTTGTTTTGCTCAAGATGCACAGTAGTGTTGTTTTTTTCTAAAGCATGTTTATAAAAACTACCGTAGTTTCCTATTTCATCTATTGCCTAATCCTGGTTTAACCTAAACCCTATCTGTGAAACCTGAGGCCTGTACCATGAAGCTAGATTAGCTGGCTAGCCAGGTCAATTTCAGGTTAGTTTGCACCAATCCTGGGTTTTAGGTATCATGTAAGTGGCTTGGCTTTTAGCGGCATTCATTGCCATAGTAACTTACACTCCATGGCTAACCTCAGATTTAACCAATCAGATTTGAGAGAAGTGACCCATGTCTGACACAAAGTCATGCCTCCAGTTTATCTGGCTCCAAATTAAAGGTCACAAAAAATAAAATAAAAATAAGCCTGGCTTTAATGATAATTACTGAGTCATTTAATGATTTATATAATTATTCTGATTCTTCTTATTATTATTTATCAGTAAATCAAACTTGCTTTGTGTTGAAAGGCTCGTGATTGGCTCTTCGCCAGTGATGTCACACATTCATGTGCATGCGCTCAAAGAAAGTTAATGATCACCATCATGGTACCAACAAAGCCGGATTGGAGAGGTTTGGTTTTGTCGACTCCAAACTAATCCTGTAACACTGAATTTGTTCAGCTACCATCATGGTACCGGCCCCAGGGAGCTGTTTCATTAAAGATGCAAAGAAAAGCAGGGATTAAAGTCCAAAACCTGACTTGAAATAACAAATCAATTGGGAAAGTTTCAAAAATAACAATATAAATTAACACAATCTAAATAACTTGATCCAGGTTCAATGAGTCAGGATAATTTGTAGTGCACGCTTATTCCTAAGAAGCCCTTAATTTCGGTCCACCACTGCAAACAATGCCGTTTAATACATTTAAGACATTGTGTTTTCCTCAATACATAGCAGACACATCACAGGTATGTTTTTCATCTGTAAATGTTAGAAAGTCATGCAAATATATATCCCATTTTGCTGTCAGGGGTGGGCAAGGCAAACGTGAGCGAAAAAGCTCCGCTGCGTGCGCGCCATACTGAATCAACCGATGGAATGCAATAGAATAATACCTGAATAATTCTGATTAAATTATGCATTCTGCTAAAATACTTGTTGTTGGACATTAAATGTAACACGTGTAAAATTTCAATCCAACATATGGTAGCTATTTTATGGTAGCAGTAACTGTAAGTCAAATGTAAGATTGATTGTAATCAGCCCTGATTACTTGCTCAAATGAGTTAATGTGTATTCCTCTTATCATATAAAATATAGTCTGTTTTATTTCATTTTTAATTTAGTGATTTTAACTTTTAATTTAGTGTTTTTAATGCTTTTAAGAGCAATTTTAGATTGTAATATTTTAATGTTCTTCTAATAACCATAAAGTATAGCTGTTATAGAACCAGAAAGAATGGCTGAATGGCTAGAAACTGCTGATCAACTGAATGCAGATGTAGCAGCACTCTAAAATGTTTTCAAATATCTTAAAATAAATCAATTAAATCTTGAGCACATTACATTAAATACAGTCGGTTGTAGCCTATATATTTTTTTTATTTTAATATCATATGTAATATGATAGCTCAGCTTAGCCTGACAGTTAGCCTGCCCCGGACCAGGGGGCTGTTTTATAAAACAAGTTTACCAAAAAGGCCAGACTTATTTCATTTAGTCAGATTTATTTTCACTTGATTTGGTTTCATAAAGAAAACCCATCATAGATAAAGCTCAGTCACTCTTTCAACTTGTGCTGGGAAACTAACCTGGTCAAGGGCAGGTTAACTGTCAGGTTAAGCTGAGCTCCTCTAAGACTGACCAATAGGATTCTCTTTTGGTTGGAGAGGTAGGGTAAGGGAAAGGGCCAGATAGCCCTTCAAACGAAGATTTTTCGGAACCACACTTCAAACCAGGCGGCAAGGAAGTCGACCAGAAGTTGAAGTCGGCTGGGTGCCGCCATCTTGTAGCAGAACTTCACTTGCGTTAGCATTCAATTGACCGCCCATTCATTTTGGCGTCACTTTGACACCAAATAACTTTACATCTGAGGCGTTTAAAGACTCCAGTCGTCCATTATTTATTTCTAAAGATACACGACAATGTATAAAGGGCTCCATTACCTTCTATGTTACATTATGGCCCCGTAGAAACAGTTTTTGTAAAAATAGGCTAACGATTGCGTCAAAACCACTCGACTCTCTGTCGCAGTACAGACAGGAGGAGAAGCTCGCAGGCAATTAACTTAATATGGCGTACTGGCGTTACATTTTTAAATACTATACAAAATAATTAATCAGAATACTTACTCCTGCTCACTGACGACAAAGAACTCCCCGCTCAAGCTCGCCGTCTCTGCAAGATTAACGATGGCAGTTTGCACGCACAGCTACTAGAAGATTTACATCTGTCAGACATGTTGCTGACGTCGTCAAGCTTCGTTTGAGTCTGCGCG
Source organism: Carassius auratus (assembly GCF_003368295.1). Lineage (NCBI taxonomy): Eukaryota > Metazoa > Chordata > Actinopteri > Cypriniformes > Cyprinidae > Carassius > Carassius auratus. The sequence goes on from NW_020524479.1 coordinate 871,000, forward strand.
TCAGAAACGGAAGTGCTAAAAATAGCTAAAAACGGGCTTCACTTGTCTCAATTGAGTTCCAATGGGGTCGCTGTGTCCATTTCTTTTACTGTCTATGCTTCAAACGAAGGGGTATGAATTATCTCAGCAACATGGCTACTACAGCGAAGAAAAAGACACATAAATGTAAGCTTTATTGGCATAAATAAAGATTTTAACGAAAAGTAATCATTTGTTTTATGTTGCATTCAATTGTGAGTTCATATTAACGGTAAAGTTACTCAAAGAAATGTTTGCAGAAAATCGCTAATATTTGCTAACGTCATATCATTACAGACTGCATGATAGTGCCACAGCATATGTCTGATCAGGGTACTGCCGTAGACTAATCCCCCCAATAATCAGAAATTGCTAAACCATTTTCTCAAATATTGCCAATAGAGTCTGGGAACATGACGTCAGCAACGCAAAGCATTCTGAGACTTTGGGACACGGACGCTGCTGTATGTATTGTATTGGATTGATAATAGACTGTTTGCTCTCTACAGCTACAAAATAAGTTACAAAGGTAAAAGCTTGTTGCGTAATTAACTGCCATACTCGTACTCATGACCGGCATTGAAAAATAATTTGAATGGAGTGCGATTTTTCAGCTTTCCCGCTGGAAAATCGCACCTTGATCTCAGGTCTCCGTGTTAACAAAGCGGCGTCACATGGCTTGGTTAGCAGCAGTAACAAGGAAAAGAAGGATTGTCCCTTTGGTCTGATGTGATTAATCGATTTGACAGACTTACATTAAATGTTACCTATGCATGAACCACATCACCTGCATTATCAGTATTATGCATATTGCATACCACCTGTTACAGTAATAAACGGCAAAATTGATCAATTCTGTATCTCTTTATTTGCGCATCATAACACACTGAGGTTAATTTTTACAGTTTACAATAACGCATATGAAAAAGTAAAGGGGCAGTGTAACACATAAAAGGTAATTAGCTCGTTGACGCCGAAAATTTGAAGGTTCTGCACCCATCCATTTGTAAATTGCAGGTGAGACTCGAGAGATTTATCATTTTTAAACTGTTTAGAGATGTACGCTCTGACACTACAAACAAGGTAAGAAAACACATTGGGGAAGGTTATGAGCGGCAGTTCTTTAAGATCATCCGACCACTCTTTGTGTTCGTGCAGATTGAGTTCGTTGATTGTCTTGATTTTTTTCTAAATACCGCATCTTTGCTTCCTTGTTGAGTTTTTCTTTATATGTAATCCTACACTTGATCTGTATGTCATGTCACTTTCACCTTCACTTTTACTGATGAGCGTGTCCCCAAACATGGCCGCAACTACCATGACTACGTCACGACGCCCAAGCCCTATTCGAGAGAGAGAGAGAGAGAGAGAGAGAGAGAGAAATGGAGTGTATTCGAATCTGTGCGTTTATCTTTTTAGAGTGAGTTTACTTAAAAACAGCGATTGTATCCTCTCATCGCTGGAAAAAATGTAGCGATACTGTATTTAATAAAAGTCTTGGGGCAGCGTTGACAAGTTTATTTTCTCCTGGATGTGTGAGCTGCATGATTTCCGATGTGTGTGTGTGTGTGTGTCAGTAAGCAGCTCATTAATACAGAACGATAATTAATTGCTCTAATGCACACCAGCACACCAGTATATGTTTGTATTGTAAGAGTTAGATGACGAATGATTGCGTGTGACGTCATGGTAGTGGTGTCATTAAAATAGAAAAGTATATAAAATATACACTCTAAAGTATAAAATAGAATTGGGATTCACCATACAATTGCCAGTAGCCACTGACCACTGATGGGCCCGGACTGCACGCCATACTGAATCATCTGAGTGGATTCCTCTGGAACAAATTCTCTTCATCATCTTGTCGTACTCTATCAACTCTTCTGCTCTTCATCATCACGTCGCACGAGATATTTTTTGTTTACACACACTAAATTGGGACTGATACTTTTTTTTCCTTCCAAACTTGAAATTTCAAAATCAGTTTCCTTGGGTTAAAATTATATTGTTATCAAGCTGAATTATTATTTTTTATTTTTTTGGAGAGTTCATTGTTTATTACTTCAGTTTTAAAGTGCCAGAACAAAGAGCATTTAGATTGATTGCCTCACAAAATATATTTCTGGCTAACTTGAATTCTTGTCTGTGGGTTTGTTTTATGTTAATTTTATTTTTTCCCCATGATATTTCAGTTGTTCAATTAAATTGAGAATTTGGTTTAAAAGGAAAAATACCCCAAAGCTCCTAGAATGAACTTAGAAAACGGATATTTTGAATTAGATCATAAATCCCTGAAGCACCCCCTGAGTTTTAGGGGGTTACACAGGCTACAACCGACTGTATTTAATGTATTGTGCCCAAGATTTAATGACTTGTTTTAAAGGCCATGTTGAAGGTTAAGACCTATTTTTTAAGTTTCTGGTATTAACGTTTTTTTTTTACGCAACTCTGTGATGACGTCACGCAGGGGCGGAGTGGGACCAAAAAATCTACTGGGAAATTTCGGAAACCACCGGCCCTTGGTGGTCAAAAAAAAAAAGGCAAAAAAATATATACTACTAAAGTCATAACCCTTGCAAAATTATTTTAAATATATTAAGAAAGCCACCGCTACTGGTCACGTGGTCTATGGTTAGACTGATTTGTTTAGATCCAGTGAAATTGCTACCTTGACAACGCCACGTGAGAGGCTTTCACACTGCCGCTGAATTGAGCTTCCAAAGTTACCGGAAGTCATTCATTTTCAATGGAAGCTGGTTTCTCTCAGCTGCGTCAATCCGAGAGTTGAAAGTGGCTCAACTTTATGGTAATAATGAGCTATGACGCGTTATTCAGTTTTTTCTGTCAATTCACCTGTTGACGCATGATTTCGGAATAAATCCATAATTTTTGAGCACTTTGATGCATTCTCCTCCAGCATTAGCTTCTTCTTCATTCTGGCCTTTTCGGCCCCTCCTTTGTCCTTTCTCTTCTTGCCTTCCATGGGGGTATCGTTAAATGTTATGCAACCACGCTAATCCTTCCTGACTGTCAATTTTTTTTTTTTTTTTCTAGAATTTTCTCCCTACATTTCTGTAAACAGACTTGACCTGCAATTGGTTCATTGGATAAACGAATTCCCCATTCCCAGGAGGTTTTACTCCATTCTATGTTAATTTAAGAACAAACAAATGAATTAAATACTCGTTTTTTGTTTGTTTTTTTGTGACCATGAAAGTTCTGTATGAAGAATATGACGGGGGAGATGAAATGAGTGTGCAGGGGGGTAACTATGACTGAGAAATACAGTGCCGGCCACCGCGCTCCCGCTCCCGCTCCCGCTCCGGCCACTCTCACGGCCGTTATGTATAATTTATAATGGGCCGATCATGAAAATTCATCTACCGGCCGGCTGGTCATCCCGATTGCCACTCTGGCCCTGACGTCACGTTGGGGAGAAGTCGAGGAAAGGTAGCCTCAGCCTAGTATGATGCCGCGTTTCAGGCAACCTTTCCAACCTTAAACCAGTGAAAGTGCACTGGATTGGCAAACAAACCCATGATTTCCCACCCGTGAAATCTTGTCTCGGTTGGGGAAGTCGTGGCCTAATGGTTAGAGAGTCGGACTCCCAATTGAAAGGTTGTGAGTTCGAGTCCCAGGCCGGCAGGAATTGTGGGTTGGGGGAGTGCATGTACAGTTCTCTCTCCACCTTCAATACCATGATTTAGGTGCCCTTGAGCAAGGCATCGAACCCCCAACTGCTCCCCGGGTGTCGCAGCATAAATGGCTGCCCACTGCTCCGGGTGTGTGTTCACTGCTCTGTGTGTGTGCACTTTGGATGGGTTAAATGCAGAGCACAAATTCTAAGTATGGGTCACCATACTTGGCTGAATGTCACGTCACTTTCACTTTTTACTAGATCGAAGTACTCCGAGTTCCGAGGTTTGTGCTGTAGGGAAGTGAGTGGGTTTGGGTCGCTGTTGGTTGATATCTCTCTATCTATCTATCTGTCTGTCTATCTATCTATATATCTAGTCTATCTATCTATATATATCTATGTATTTATCTATAATCTGTGCTATCTGAATAATCTCGTCTACTACTCGTCTCTCTACTCACTCTCAATGCTCTCAAGGCGGACTTTGGTAAATTCTCTCTCCAACGTGACATGATGCAATGCATTGTGGGGGAAAGGAGACCGCTGTAAGATAGTACCTACTTTTTCGTATAATATTCCATTTTGTGAAACCCAGCAACATAAAATACAATGGATAACAGTTTAAATGTTTATTACCAACAAGCAAATTGCACAAATTCGTAAAAAAATTAACCCTGCAACACGGCCTTTAACATGCTGCTACATGCGCATTCAGTTGATCAGCAGTTATGGAGCCTTTCTCTCTGATTTTATGACAGTTCTATTTTATGGTTATTAGTAGAACATTAAAACAATACAATTACAATATAAAATTGCTCTTTAAAGCATTAAAAGGAATACACAGTTACTTATCTGAGCTAGTAATTAGGGCTGTATTAGCTAGCTTACATTTGATATACAGTTACTGCTATCATACAAATACAGTTATATGTATGATTAAAATCCAACAACAAATATTTTAGAAGAATGCATATTTTATTCAGAATTATTGAGCTATTATTCTATTGTGTTCCATTTGTTTGGCGTGCATGCAAGCAGCAGTGCTCGTTTGCTCGCGTAAGCCTTGTCCACTCCTGACAGCAAAATGGATATATTTGCATGACTTTAATTAATAATAATTCCTTACATGTATATAGCGCTTTTCTAGACACTCAAAGCGCTTACATAGTCAGGGGGTATCTCCTCATCCACCACCAGTGTGCAGCATCCACCTGGATGATGCGACGGCAGCCATATTGCGCCAGAACACCCACCACACACCAGCTTACTGATGGAGAGGAGATGGAGTGATGAAGCCAATCAGCAGATATGGGGATTGTTAGGTGGCCATGATGGTCAGAGGCCAATGGGCGAATTGAGCCAGGATGCCGAGGTCACACCTTTACTCTACTTTCTAACATTTACAGAAGAAAAATATACCTATGTCATGTCAGATATGCACTGAGGAAAACACAACATCTGAAATGCACTAAACCACACAAATATTCACTCTTTGCCATTGTGGATCAATTTTATCCTTGAACAACATCACAGGCTGCTTAAAGGTGCCATAAAATGCAAAAAATCACTTTTTTAAGGTGTTTGAACACAGGTGTGTGGCCATAAGGGTAAAATCCATTTTTAGGCAGGAACATCAGCACATTTTCATTTAAAGGGGACAAACACAAAAAGCAGCATGTTTCGGCTTACACCCTAAAAGTGGCAGTTTCACAAGCCATAAAAAATTATCTGTGGGATATTTTGAGATACACCTTCACATACACACTCAGTGGACATCTGAGAACAATTTTAAATATTGTATCAATGCATTATATGGCACCTTTAAGCATAAGCGTGCACAGAAACGATTCCTTGAGTAAGTCGATTACAAAAAATGATCGAGGCGTTCTAGGCTTAGGTCACGGTACCTCCGTCTGGCTGTATGTATTTATGTGTATTTACAGGTATTTCCCAGTTGATGAGATGAGAATGCGTTAGATGATCATATAATTAATTGTGACGGCTTTACAGAAGTAAGAGTGTTTTAATTAGAATGGTTAACATTTAGTTAGATGGCAAATTACTGAGTTAAGATAACTGCAAGACATAAGAGATCGCTAATGTGTTGTCATCATGACGTTTTCCCAGTGGTGATCCGTGGAATCCGCAACACAAGCATTAGGCGCTAGACTTCTTTGCATGAGGGAAGAACACAGTGTTCAAGATGCTGTCTACCTATAAACTGCAATAGTCATTCTCACGATAGAAGTGGCATAAAGCTTAAGAATGGAATATCATTTTATTGTTTTCCAGCGTGGAATAATAATAGTACAAGCCATGTTTCAGAGGTGACAAAAAGGTGACGAATGGCATGGATAGCGAGAAGGGTCTGTCTGCAGACTGCAAGACGGTGGCGTAACTTGAAGTTGTTCAAATCACACAGAACCACGCGAGATCTCAAAACGAGATTTTGTCGGGATGCGTTCGAAACCGCATACCCTTTAATTAGGCACTTAATTTCAATAAGTACTAACTTAAGGAGCGCTAAAAGAGTTTATACTGTACAGCCTAAATGCATATGTATGAAGTATGAATCCACATTGTATATCATCATCCGCTATGTTGATCATGTGACCTACAAAGTTAAAACAAGCACAAAAACGTAAAAGACATAAGTGACAGGTTTAATTATTGTATTTGTAATTTGTATTTTAATTAAGCAGCATTTAAATCTCCATAGAAAATCAATACTTGCATTGGGTCTCTTTGAGCAGCAACGAGCTTGCCTGTGTCGTTCTTTTGGAGCTGGGCATGTTCACTCGTGTCTTCCGGGGCTGCTGCGGACTCGCGTGATGTTTGGAAGGTCCAACGAATGTAATGATTCAGAGTTCATCTCCCTCGTGGGGAGAAGTCAGGGCTTGAAAACGGAAAAAATATTCAATCGGTTCACTCTGAGCAGAATCGATATTTTAACGTTTTTGTTCTGCATTCCTCTGATATTATTACCGTTCCGAAACCGGTTCGGGTGGAAGAAATACCAGTTCATAATGTTATTTAAAAAAAAAAACAATATTATTTGCCTATAATATAATAATAATAAAGTATAGTGTTTTCTTTACTCAAAAAGAAAAGAAAAAAATAGAGATCTAACACTTAGTCACAGCCATCATCTCTAGATTTTGGCCAAATGTAAGCTACTTAAAAAAACAAAAAAAACATCTATCAACACTTTAAAGACAAAGTATTTTTAAGATATTTAAAAATGTTTGCTGCATTGTTAAAAGAAAAAAAAAACATTATAAGATTGCATTTTGAGAGTAAAAAAAAAAAGGTTGCGGCTCACGTCGCATTTTATTAGCTCATTACTTCTGAAATAATAAAGGCTAAAATGCCTGTAGTCTAAAGCAAAATGTTTAAAAACATTATAAAAACAGTTATTAGTTTAGGCTATAAAAACGTCAATCCAAAAACAAATTAATCTAAGGTGAAGCTGATGCCTATCTCTCTCTTTCGGCACAAATCCAAATGTTTCCATGTTCCTGACGTATCTGGATGCTAAAATGTTATTTAATATAAAGAATATAGAATAATAGTAAATGTATAATAAGTATATGCGTCCGAAAGTTGGACTCCAAATTTCATAATTATTTTGAGGTTAATATAGCAAATGAAAACTGTTCAGCTTCCAGGAAATTTGAGAAACTCCGCTAGGCTATTTTAGTTCCCCTCACTCCACAACAAAATAATTTCAATTAACAGTATTTAGAAAAGAACAAGAAATAACTACCTGACGGAAGTGCAGAGAAGAGAGCGGAGAGTAGACGAGAGAGAACTTCCTGGTTCAGTCCTCTTTATGGATTGAATGGTACACACCTCTGTTGGCGCGAACAGATGCGGGAAAAGAGTTCCTTTGTCTCTAGGGAAACACCACTCGCGTGAGTTATAGCTTATCAGAATTCAGCAGTTAGGTATTATGTATAGATACATATCCAAAGGACACTTCTTATAAGCAGTTGTACTCTGATAAATGCTAATGGTTAATCAGGTAGGTTTAGATAAATGTTTTCAGGTTGCCTGAAATAACAGTTGTTTCATATGTTCGGGGGTGACTTCATACAACATAGACGGAAATAGATAAGGCTTTTGAGCATCGCAGGTTCCCGAGGTTTGGTGTTCAGCCTCCATTGTTTGGGAATGGAGAGAAGAAATTGAGTGATGTTCAGGGTGGGGTGGGGGGAGTGATGGTAGGGATTTCCCCAATTATTATTATTATTATTATTTATTTATCTTTTTTTCTCTCTCTTTCTTTCTTTGCTTTTGGCCTCCTCTCTTATATATTAACCTACCATTATGGACAGTTGGAATGTGAAAGGACTGAATGGTCCAATTAAAAGATCCAAAGTTTTAGCACATTTGAAACTACAAAAACCTGACATTGTATTCCTCCAGAAAACTCATCTGCGCCTTAAGGATCAATGCAGACTACAAACTCGCTGGTCATCACACATTTTTCATTCAAACTTTGATTCCAGGTCTAGAGGAGTTGCCATTTTAATTAATAAGACTGTGCACTGTTCTGTTGACAAAGTTATTTCTGATGTGAATGGACGGTATGTAATTGTGAAAGGGAAAATCTCACAAACACCAATAGTTTTGGTAAATGTATATGCCCCAAACTTTGATAATGGTCTCTTTGCTCAGGATTTGTTGTCAAAGATCCCAGCTCTAAATACACATCTTTTGATATTTGGAGGAGATCTAAACTGTGTTATTGATCCTGATTTGGATAAATCAAGCACTGTTTTAAAAGATCCCTCTGCCATGTCAAAGGTTTTCTCTGAGTTTATGGTTCAGAATGGTTATATTGACCCATGGAGACACTTTAATCCTACTGTGAGGAAATACTCATTCTACTCACATGTCCATCAGTCTTTCTCTCATATAGATTATTTTTTTTATCAATAATTCTCTAATTTCTCAGGTTGTAAACTCTGAATATCTGCCCATCGTTATTTCAGACCATTCCCCTCTAAGTCTTGACATTCTTTTATTTTCATTTCACACTTCTCGACCACCTTGGCGGTTCAATTCTTTACTTCTATCTGATTTAGGATTCTGTGAATATATTTCTAATTCAATAGATGACTTTCTCCTTACTAATCAAAGTGATTCGATCTCTTATTCCTTACTGTGGGACACTTTGAAGGCCTTATTAAGAGGTCAGATAATTTCTTACTCTGCTTATGTTAAAAAAGAAAGGAGTAATAGGATTAAAAAGTTATCTGATAGTATTCAAGCTTAAGATGACCAATATGCTCATAGTCCGACTCCTGAGCTACATAAACAAAGACTTAATTTGCAGGCAGAATTCAATCTGTTATCCACAGGTGAGGCGGAGGGACTTTTGTTACACGCGCGTGGTAATTACTATGAACATGGGGATAAGGTCGGTCGCCTACTAGCCCATCAGCTTCGCAACCGAGCAGCTTCGGGATTTATTTCTCAAATTGCACAGCCCGATGGAGCATTAACCTCAGATCCTGTGGAGATTAATTCAACTTTTAAAAACTTTTTTTTTATTTCTGTATAAAACTGAAGCTTCTGACCATTCAGAAGAAATGAACCTTTTTCTTGGGCATATTAACTTTCCTAGGATTGATCCTCTTCTGGTGCCTGAACTTGATGGACCCATCATTTTATAGGAGATCACTAAGTCAATTAATTCGTTGCAATCTAAGAAATCCCCTGGCCCAGACGGGTTGCCTTCAGAATTTTATAATCAAAAATGTTGCTTCAAAAAAGTTGATTAAGTGGAGGGCTTTCCCTGCCCAATTTTATGTATTATTACTGGGCAGCAAATATTCAGAAGCTGGTGTTCTAGGTACAGGCCTCCTCTTTTCCATGGTGCAACTTAGAAGCTAAGTCTTGTATTTCAACATCTCTCTCTGCTATGGTGTTCTCTTCTCTCCCCATGTCCCCTTCACATTACACAGATAATCCAATAGTATGCTCTTCTCTTAAAATATTCTTTCAATTTCGATGTCATTTTAAATTTACCTCGGCATCAACTATGACTCCAATACATAATAATCATCTTTTTCTTCCTCCCTTCTCTGTATTCTCTCTCTGGGAAAAGAAAGGTCTGAAATGCTTTGGAGATCTTTGGAGATCATTAATAATGTGTTTGCAAGTTTTTCTGAATTATCATCGTCATTTAATTTGCCTTCCTCTCACCTCCGTTACTTTCAGATTAGGCACTGTGCCTCCTCTCTGTTCTCTGGTTTTCCCTCCCTGCCTACAAAGTCTCCATGGGAGGAGGCATTTAAATTGATTGTTCATATGGGTGGGATTATCTCTAAGATATATGCAATTATCCTGTCAAAGGATAATTCTCACAGCATTAAAATAATCAGAGCATGGGAAGAGGAACTTTACCTCGAGTTTGAGGATGAATACTGGAGTAGAGTATTAAACAATGTACGTACCACCACTTCGTGTGCTAGACTTATATTAGCTTTATAAAATTTAAAACAATTCACAGAGCTCATCTTTCGAAGACAAAACTTTCTAAAATATATCCCAATGTTTCAGATTTGTGTGATAAATGTAAACTTTCACCATACAATCTTAGTCATATGTTGGCCTATTGTCCTAAGTTGCAAAACTTTTGAAATTCTTTCTTTAAAATAGTTTCTGATGTCCTAGGGGTCGAGTTAATTGTTTGCCCTTTGATTGCAATCTTTGGTGTTCCTTCTCGGTGTCAGCCTTTAAGCCGGAGACAGGCTGATGTCATAGCTTTTTCATCTCTTCTTGCTTACCTCCCCTCAACCCCCGTCTATTTCAGTTTGGCTCAAGGTTTGATCTTTTTTTTTAAACTTGAAAAAATTAAGTACAATATCAGAGGTAGGGGGGAATCTTTTTTTGAAAAATGGGAAAAATTTATCACATTAGTAGTCCTATCATACACTTTATCTCCAATCTTGATGATTTATGACCCTGATTTATGGCCTGATTTATGTACGTACAGTCAGTGTAGACTGACAGGTAGTCAGAAGTGTACATGGTCAGTTTGGATTGATTTATGACTATATGGCCTGTCAGTCAAAGCGGTTGCCATGTCACTGGGTCCTGTCACCCTTGATTGACATGGCAGAGGTGTGTGTAAATCAAAAGATCAAACATGTCTCAGATTTGACTTGTGTTGTGTTTATTACTGGATATATGATGGTTGTATCTGTTACCAGAGCTGTGGGGGTTTCTGTGAAGTTCCTTCCTGGCCTGTTACCCACTTGCAGTGGGGAGGTGTTAGGGTTCTTTTTTTTGCACAAAAAAAATGGCTGTGCAAAAGTGAGGGTTTTGACGCCTTGACAGGATCAGTGTTTGTTTGATCAATACGGTATATGTTAATACCTAGACACCAACAGTGTGGCTATGACTGGTCTACAACCACATTTGAAAAGGAGGAGGATGTCTGGTGTCTTTGGCTTTCATGTTTGTGTTTTATTTTAGGAAATGCAACAGGAAAAAAGGAAGTACCGAGTTCACATCTTAGAAACATCAATGTTGTCTTTTATGTAGGGCACTAGGTTTTATGACTTCTATGACAAGTCAAAGAGTGAGAGGGAAAAGTATTTAAATCAGCAACTAACCAAGCCACTGAAGAGATAAATAATTGAATGTTATATGAAATTAATAAAATCAAACAGGCATTCCTTAATGTTAAGAAAATAGTACCCATAATATGTCATGTGTAAAAGGAGTTGAAATCTCACGCTAATTTTAAAACCAACTTTAAACACACACACACACACACACACACATTGGGTTTCCATGTTCTATGGGACAACCCGCAGACGTAATGGTTTTTATACTGTACAAATTGTATTTTGCATCACCAAACACCAACCTTACATATAAACCTACCCCTTAAAGAAAATTTCATTCATTTTAAGATTTTCAAAAACACTTCATTCTGTATGATTTATAAACTTGTTTCCTCACGGGGACAAGAACAATCCCCAAGGATTTTGGATATTGCCATCATTGTGCCCCATAACATGGGGTATACCTGAACCACACACACACATAAACAGTAAAACTGAGTAAACTAAATTTGAATTATGAGCAAAATCTTATATTCTTTCATTTTAATATAGCCTGTACATAGTATGTGTACTGTAAATGAACAAATAAACATTTGACTTAAACTCTGTAAAATAATTACACCTACCATTTTAAACGTTTAAAAGATTACACATTGTGTGTCACTAAAGCAAGGCACACTGTCTATTGTCTTAAAAAATGTTTAAATAACCTGATGACCAGCTTTGTTTCTTTAGATCATTTATGCACACAAGTGCTTTTTTCACACGAGAAGAAAACTCTTTGGATGTGTTTGACAGAAACATAATTTCTACATCTTAAATGCATGACTGAACTTTTCTCTATTCGACAGAAATACTATTTTCTAATTATTTACCCGGCCTATAACACTTGGTGTAAATGTTCTTACCTAGAATAGAAAACATACACTTTGACTATTTTTTAGGCATCATGTAATGTTAAATGGTTTACTAAAAAAAATTTAGCACCAGCAGCTGTGATTTTCAAAATGAAAGAAATGTACAAGCTAAGGATGTTTCAACTATCATCATTTCCTTTTGACTCTGATAAACTGGTAATGAATTTTCTATGCAAGTGACACGATATACAGTTCTCATACTATTTGTGTAGATAGCTGTACTAAAACATTTATGACTATTTTTGCATGCCAGCAGATTATGTCAAGGGTGTTTCACATCTAAGAACCACAATGTTTTGTAAATGACATTTTTCTTACACCTCAAGATTTAACCATATCAACATTTTGGACGGCCGTTCACAATTTGTTTGTCGGACTGTACGTTTTTAGGTGATCTTTGTGTGGTGTCATCATAATAGGAATAAATGAAAATTAAGAAATTTAGTTACAGTTTTTCTCTTCGAGATACTTCTTTTAGTGCAACTTTGTGTCTGTCCAAAAAGTGTGATCACATGAAGCATCGACACAAAAATGAAGTCTAGCTGTTTTACACTTAAAACTATTACAACCTAAACAAATGAAACGGTTCCACTGGAAGCTGCACACTCGTTTAAGTTTTAACATGTTAAAGTTTCCACACTCATGTGTAGATACATTTTATCCATAACCTTTTGCGTATTCAAGCGACCAAATCACTAAGAGAGTATAGCAAGAAAGCAAATGTTTACAATGCATATAAAATTCAGAATACTGTCACGGTTGGTAAACCGTGATCTCGGGTTGTTTACACTTTGTGGTGAATTCTGTGTGTTCTGCGTCTGCACTGATTAGTTGTGGGCGTCTCCGTTAATTGTATCAGAAACAGCTGCCACTCATTACTCATCTCCTATATAATGGCTTGTCTCACGTCTTGTGTTTGTGAGATCGTTGTTTCATGTCGTTGTGTTACCCTGTCTGGCTTTAGTGTTAGTTTGCGTTTGGATGTCTGTGTTTTTCCCTAGAACCTCATCCACTCTCCGCACGATCACTCAGCCACGGACACTTACCTTCGGCTCTATTCCCCGCAGTTCCTGTGCCACTCTCTCCTGCTGCCTCACGCCACCAAGACCCGGACTTCCCACCTACACTCCACTTCAGGCTGGATTTCTCACCAACCACCGTCTCCCTGGAGTGTTATCGTCCCATCGTCTTTGTGTGTCATTGTTCTACTTGTATTCATCTCATTAAATCCTGTTAACTCGCATTTGTCCTGTAAGTTCATGCTAACTCCTGCATGGGAAAGAGAGCAGGGTGAGCACATCCTATTCATTTAAGAAAAAATATTAAACATTTGACCGAACATTTTTATTATGTTGACAAAACACAACAACATTAAAGAATGTTATCAGTTCCTACGGCCATCTTCTTTGGTTCAAATAAAGCAACATCTCTGGTGTTCGCAAGCATCTACAAAGTGTGTATGTGCTAAACATCTTAGTTTCTCCACTTCAGACAGATTTGTTAGATTGTTAGCTACTCTTGTAATACAAACACATTTGAGAACTACGATGTTCTCACTCAACTATCATACAGTACACATACTATGTACAGGCTATATTAAAATGAAAAAATTCGTACATAACACAACGTAAAAACAACAAATACGATTTTGCTCATAATTCAAATTTAGTTTACTCAGTTTTACTGTTTATGTGTGTGTGTGGTTCAGGTATACCCCATGTTATGGGGAACAATGATGGCAATATCCAAAATCCTTGGGGATTGTTTTTGTCCCCGTGAGGAAACCAGTTTATAAATCATACAGAATGAAGTGTTTTTGAAAATCTTAAAATGAATAAAATATTCT